>NW_016803025.1:82834-97540 GCF_001698545.2 Rhinopithecus bieti | reverse complement strand
TCTTTGGAAGCTTCCTCTCAGGGGTGTACTCCACCCTGTGAGGTGTGGGGTGTCAGACTGCCCCTAGTGGGGGATGTCTCCCAGTTAGGCTACTCAGGGGTCAGGGACCCACTTGAACAGGCAGTCTGTCCGTTCTCAGATCTCAACCTCCGTGTTGGGAGATCCACTGCTCTCTTCAAAGCTGTCAGACAGAGTCCTTTGCATCTGCACAGGTTCTGCTGCTTTTTTGTTGTTGTTATTTATCTGTGCCCTGTCCCCAGAGGTGGAGTCTACAGAGACAGGCAGGTTTCCTTGAGCTGCTGTGAGCTCCACCCAGTTTGAGCTTCCCAGTGGCTTTGTTTACCTAGTTAAGCCTCAGCAATGGTGGGCGCCCCTCCCCCAGCCTTCCTGTTGCCTTGCAGTTAGATCCCAAACTGCTGTGTTAGCAATGAGGGAGGCTCCGTGGGTGTGGGACCCTCCCGGCCAGGTGTGGGATATATTCTGCTGGTGTGCCCGTTTGCTTAAAGCACAATATTGGGGTGGGAGTTACCCGATTTTCCAGGTGTTGTGTGTCTCAGTTCCCCTGCCTAGGAAAGGGGATTCCCTTCCCCCTTGGCTTCCAGGTGAGGCGATGCCTCACCCTGCTTCAGCTCTTGCTGGTCGGGCTGCAGCAGCTGACCAGCACCGATTTTCCGGCACTCCCTAGTGAGATGACCCCAGTACCTCAGTTGAAAATGCAGAAATCACCGGTCTTCTGTGTCGCTCGCGCTGGGAGTTGGAGACTGGAGCTGTTCCTATTCAGCCATCTTGCTCCGCCCCCGGATGAAATATTTTTTAAAGGGAAGATATAAGCTGTGGTACCTTTCAGTTCATGTGACTTTAATATTTAAGAAATAAAAGCAGCCTTAAAGATTATTGGCAAAATGCAGGTGTCATTAAAATGTAAATAGGTGAACTAACTTATGCAGGTTAGATGCAAGGTTTGCTAAATGTTCTGAGCTTATAAACTGCTTTTTGGGTTTTGAGAACTGTGTCTTGCTTGCTTCACAATGGGTAGGACCTGGGGACATACAGAACTAACCGCATTCTTAATTAGCTGGAGTTAAACTTTGGCTGCACTTAGCACACAATTAAAACAGCTGACCAGGTTTTACATTAAAGTTAAAAATTTCTGGGAGTTACCATTATAACATGTAATTGACACTACTAAAAATGGATTTACATGCAAAGTGTGTAAGAACAGTAAAATTTGTTTTCTTTTTGGTAAAATGTTATTAAAAAAACATGAAATTGTAAATTTTTGCCTAGGGTTAAAGGTCTGTTTTAAATAATAAAAAGCTGAAGGATCGAATGAATGGTTAAAGAATTGTGAAAATTAATCATGCAGAAGAGGTTCTGCATGTGAACATATTGAATAAATTCCAAGAAGGTATTATGTATTTTTTCTGTAAAGTCAGCATTGAAATAAAAACACAAGAAGGTTTTCTTAAGGTGCTAAACTGCTCTTTGGCAAAATTTGTAAAGGGCTAAAACATGAAGGGATGTTGAATTTTATCTAAGGCATTTTCTGCATCTATTGAGATGATCATGTGTTTTCTGTCATTGGTTCTGTTTATGTGATGGATTATATTTATTGATTTGCATATGTTGAATAGTCTTGTATCCCAGGGATGAAGCCAACTTTATCATGGTGGATAAGCTTTTTGATGTGCTGCTGGAGTTGGTTTGCCAGTATTTTATTGAGGATTTTCGTATTGATGTTTATCAGGGATATTGGCCTGACGTTTTCTTTTTTTGTTGTACCTCTGTCAGGTTTTGGCATCAGGATGATGCTGGCTTCATGAAATGAGTCAGGAACGAGTCCCTCCTTTTCAATTATTTGGAATAGTTTCAGAAAGAATGGTACCAGCTCCTCTTTGTATCTCTGATAGAATTTGGCTGTGAATGCGTATGGTCCCAGTCATTTTATGGCTATTAATAACTGTCTCAGTTTCAGAAATTAATACTGGTCTATTCAGGGATTTGACTTTTCCCTGGTTTAGTCTTGGGAGGGTGCATGTGTCCAGGAATTTATCCAGTTTTTCTAGATTTTCTAGTTTATTTGCATAGAGGTGTTTATAGTATTCTCTGATGGTAGGTTGTATTTCTGTGGGGTCAGTGGTGATATCCCCTTTATAATTTCTTGTTGTGTCCATTTGATTCTTCTTTCTTCTTTATTAATCTAGCTAACAGTCTATTTTTTTAAGTTTTTCAAGAAACAGCTCCTGGATTCATTGATTTTTTGAAGGGTTTTCTTGCATCTCTATCTCCTTCAGTTCTGCTCTAATATTAGTTATTCTTGTCTTCTGCTAGCTTTTGAATGTGCTCTTTTAATTGTGATGTTAGGGTGTAAATTTGAGATCTTTTTAGCTTTCCAATGTGGGCATTTAGTACTATAAATTTTCCTCTTAATCCTGCTTTAGCTGAGTCCCAGAGATTCTAGCATGTTTTCCCTTTGTTCTCATTGGTTTCAATAAACTTCTTGATTTCTGCCTTAATTCTACTATTTACCCAGGGAGTCATTCAGGAGCAGGTTGTTCAATTTCCACGAAATTGTGTGGTTTTGAGTGAGTTTTTAATCCCGAGTTCTAATTTGATTGCACTGTGGTCTGAGAGACTGTTTGTCTCTCTCAGTTCTTTTGCATTTGCTGAGGAATGTTTTACTTCAAATTATGTAGTTGATTTTAGAATATGTGCCATGTGGCACTGAGAAGAATGTATATTCTATTGATTTGGGGTGGAGAGTTTATTAGATGTCTATTAGGTTCACTTGATCCAGAGCTGAGTTCAAGTTCTGAATATCCTTGTTAATTTTCAGTCTTGTTGATCTAATACTGACAATGGGGTGTTAATGTCTCCCACTATTATTGTGTGGGAGTCTGAGTCTCTAATAACTTGTTTTATGAATCCAAGTGTTCCTGTATTGGGTGCATATATATTTAGGATAGTTAGCCTTTCTTGTTGAATTGATCCCCTTACCATTATGTAATGCCCTTCTTTGTCTTTTTTATCTTTGTTGGTTTAAAGTCTGTTTTATCAGAGGCTAGGATTGCAACCCCTGCTTTTTGTGCTTTCCATTTGCTTGGTAAGTTTTCCTCTAGCCCTTGTAAATGGTTATAATATTTTTTTTTGCTTTTTTAAAATTTCTGAGTTATTATTTTGGCAAAAATTTTTTTTTTGATAATCTGGAATTCAATTTTATAATATCAAGTGTTTTAAACTTTGAACACTTATCAGCCTTGAAAATCAAACTTCATTTTCAAAATTTTCTTTCCTGACACCTGACTTTTGGATGTTTCAGAGGGCTCCTAAAACATCCAGAAAAGAGGTAAACAGGATCATTTGTCATGTTTAGGCATGGGATGCCCAAAATAAAGTTCAATATTTTAGGTTATGATTTTGTAAAATACATGCTAGTATATTTCCAAAATTGTATGGTATTCCTTAAAATCTAATGTCTAAGTGTGTGCTCTCAATCATGATTAAAGTTTTTATGTTAAGTTATTGTAAGCCATGATGATAAACAAACTTTTTTGTCAATTGTGTTTCTTTATTATAAGCCATGAAGATAAACAAACTTCTTTGTCAATTGTGTTTCTAACTGTAACTACTCTAGACATTTTGCTATTCACAGACAATTGTTGTCTAGTTTTAATCCTTTTCAAAAGATGGTTTATAATAAACTATAGAACTGTAACAGGTGCTCTGTAATATGGACTTCTGATAATTTTGGAGATCATAATATTGGAATAGAGGGAAATGTACAGGATTTATGAAGAGTTAAAATGTTCACAAACATCAAGCAAAACAAAAGTTAACTAAATTGACTGTACTCAGAAAGCTGAAGCAATCTTTTTGACCTTTTCTTCAAATATTGCTGATCCTTGTTTTGTTTCTCAGAGTAAAAAAAACTTATTTTGAACTATGTACATCCTTTAATAATTGATTAAGGTATACTCCTATGAACAAAATTTGGTGCCTGTTCATGTTTGTTTTTCTCTGTGTGGTTCCTCTAGAATTTGGAAACTATCTGCGAGTATTCTTAACTTATGGCAATATAATTGTTACCATCAGTGCAATAAGAATCCATTTTTCTTTTCAAACAGGACACAATTAGAGAAAGTGGTTATATTACCAAGGCTTTGACTGGAAGAGTATGCTTTCCTTTAAGGAGTCCGTCACAACTTGCAGAGCCTGTAAGAGCGCAGTGGGGAAAGTGGCCTCATACCCTTGCCTACATAGTCCCTGTACAGGGTTCCTGACCTGTAGTCAGTAAAGAGTGTCACTTTCTAAAAGGTGCAGGAACTCCAAGTTTATGTTTGGACCTTAAGAGGAGAAGATCACCCAACTTACAGGTATTGAGGATACAAACCCATGGCTGGGCTAGGCTTTAAAAGGTGTTCTCTGAGATTCCTTGGGGAACAGAGTTCCATCAAAGCCAATCCAAAGGGCCTATTAGAAATAATTTTTCTTGCTGCACTTTATGCTAATAATTGGGCCAAGTATGGAGCTAAAGTCTATTTTGCAAACAACTTAGTCCTATAATGATTTGTTTTATTTAACAAAAATGAGGACTGGCAAGAGATAAATCATGTTTCAAAACTTGTCATATATTTGTCATTAAATTCTAAACTCACTAATTGTTTTTAAGCTTTTGCCTACATTGTAGACCAACCCTGCTTGTTCCCGTGAACCAACCAGAAATCTCCAGCTGCAGCTCAGAAAGAACAAAATGGATGGATAATGTAAATATCTAAATCAATATTCTAGTTCTTAGCAATTATCCTGCAAATCCTGCCAGGTGATGGGAATAAATAGCATGCCCATCACTCAGAGGTTTCTCTTTGGGAAAGTAAGATCAAAGGAGCAAACCAAAGTCAAGCACCATGCACCCAAATCCCAGCAAGCATAACTATACCTACCAGTTATCTAGGTGTGTCACATCATTTCCTCTCCCTTGTTGGAGGAGACTCAGTTCCAGAGTTTCACCTTAGCATTTGGTTTATGATAAGGAGTGCATGCAATACCCTCTAAAACACATTTTTGTCCCAAACTCAATTCCAAGCTTCAGGAAAGCCCCAGAAAAGAAAACTGGATCTGAGGGACCCAGAGGCAGATGATAATGGAAGTTAAAAGGCACAGCACAGGTGAGTGTGGCTGATTCCTGCCAATTAAGCCAAACCCAAGAATCCTGTTTCATGGATAAAGGCCATGTTAGTATCCATGGCATAAATGAAGTCTAGGGAATTCAAGGCTACTGACAGCAGTGGAGATAGGGTGTACATGGGCAAGAGTGGATAATTCCCACCCCCTGGGCCCCCTGCTTGATTGGTGCAAGCTGCTTTGGTACCCATGGCAGCACCTGCCAAGGTCAATGGGATGAGAGGGGTGCAAGGACTGAAGAAGGAAAGAGGATACTCTTCCCTTTCTCCCTCACATACCCCGGTTATCTGCTAGGAAGAGAAGGAAACCTGGGATGCCCTCTCCTCTCTTTCTAGATGGATAGCCATTCATCTTTCTGTATACCTTTCGAATGCATCCTGAAACCTGGGATGCCTTTGAAAAAATGTCTTTGTTTTCTTTTCTTTTCATCTGTTCTCTCTTCACTAATAGGTAATTGTGTGCCTGTACTACAGGACACTCCCCTCAGATGTGTCCTCCAAACTGGAAAGAGTTAATTTCCCAAATCTTAAACTGGTTGACTTAGGATTGGACTCAGGGGCAGGGAACCCTGAAGCTTGACATGCCAGCGAAACGGTAAAGTTTTTATGCCAGTCAGGCTTTTGGCCTCCCTCTGCCTGTGCAAACTGGAAAAAAACCTCATAATTTTTTTAGCTGTCCTTACCCTTCCCCTTGTTTTGTTCTGATACATGTTTTCTAATAACCCAGTTCATCTGTTCTTGCTTTCAGACCATCAAACTTCAAACGTTCGTGCAACCTGAGCCTTAGAGGATGGTCCCTTCTGCTGGGAACACTTAGGCCTCTGAGGGAGATCTGACTTCTGTTTCCCCAAAACAGTGTCTTCCATCAGCAGGAAGCAGTTAAGATGAGTCTTCATCCTTATTTTTATTGATGGCAGTTAGATGTACTTATTTAGAGGGGGGAATGAGAAAGCCAGGTGGGAGTATGTCCTTGGCAAAACTTCAACCAGTCTGCATACTGGGAATGTGCACTGGGGTGGAGCCACAGAGGTTCATGCCATTTGCAGCAGGGAGGATCCTGGCCTCTCCTCTTCCTGTGTGTAACCTCGGATTCAAACTGTGAGGTGGGAAGCACACCAGTGGAATGCTGGCTTTACAGAGAGTCCCTGATCCCCCTTTTGTTCCTTTTCACACAATAAAACCCTGCTTTACTCACCCTTCAAACTGCGAGCCTAAACTTTTGTGGCCATGGGACAAGGATCTTGTCTTTAGCTGAACTAAGGAAAAGTCCTGCAGAACTAACAGACATATACAGAACATTTCATGAAGCAGCAACAGAATGCAGATTCTTATGAAACACACCCATAACATTCTCCAGGATAGATTATATGTTGAGTCCCAAACAAGCCTTAACAAATTTAAGAAGATTGAAATATTATCAATCATATTTTCCAAGAGTGATGGCATTAAGCTAGAAATCAGTAACAGGAAGAAAATTTAAAAATTTCACAAATATGTGGAAATTAAGCAACACACTGGAACAACCAGTAAGTCAAAGAAGGAAGAAAAAGAGAAATCAAAAAACATCTTGAGATAAATGAAAATTGAAACATGAGATACAAAAACATTCAGAATGCAGTTAAAGCAATTATAAAAGCAACATTAACAAAGATAGACACTTAAATGAAGAGAGAAGTAAAATCTCAAAAAAAAAAAAACTTAACTTTATACCTTAAGAAAGTAGAAAGAGAACTAATTTAAGCACAAAGTAAGCGGAAGGAAGGGAATAATAAAGATCATAAATAAATAAAATTAGAAATAAATAAAAGAGATGAGAAATACAATAGAAAAGATTAATAAAGCTAAGAGTTAGCTTTAAAAATATAAACAAAATTTAAAAATTTTTAGCTAGACAAGGAAAATAAGAAGAAAGACTCAAATAAATAAAATTATAAATGAAAAAGGAGTCATTATAGTTGATATGACAGAAATACAAAGAATCATAGATGACTACTACAAACAGCTATATGACAACAAATTAAGTAACCTGGAATAAATGGTTAAATTTCTTGAAACATACACCCTGCCAAGACTGAATCATAAAGAAACAGAAAAATTGAAAAGACCAATAATGAACAACAGTAAAAAGTCTATGATTTGATAGCTTTATTACTGGATTCTACCAAACAATTAAGGAAGAATTAATGCTAATACTTCTCAAACTCTTAAATAAAGTAGAAGGGGAAGCTCTTTTATTTCAAAGTATAAGGCAAGAATTACCTTAGTATCAAAGCTAGACGAAGACATTACAAGAAATGAAAATTCTAAACCAATATCCCTGATGAACATACACTAAAAAAATCCACCGCAACATACTAGCAAACAGAATTCTACAGCACATTGAAGGGATCATTCACTGTATTCAAGTGGGATTTATCCCTAAGATGCAAGGATGGTTGATCATACACAAATTAGTAATTATGATATATAGCTTTAACAGAATGAAGGATAAAAGCATATGACTATATGAATAGATGCAGAAAAGAATTTGACAACATTCAACATCATTTTATGACAAAAACTTTCAACACATTTGATATAGAAAAAAATGTTACTGAACACAACAAAGGCCACAGATGACAACCCCACAGATAACATCATACTCAATGAAAATTTGAAAGCTTCTCCTCTAAAATCAGGAAGAAGACAAGGATAGTCATTCTTGCCATTTCTGTTGAATATAGTATTGGAAGTCCTAGCCAGAGGATTTAGGCAAGCAAAACAAACAAAAGGCATACAAATTGGAAAGAAATACATGCAGTTGTCTCTGTTTGAAGATGAGGTGATCTTATACATAGAAAACCCTAAAGAAGCCATTAAAACACTGTTAGAACTAATAAATTCAGTAAGGTGTAGTATACAAAATTAAGATAAAATTCAGTAATGTTTGTATACACTAACTGTATTAGGGTTCTCTAGAGGGACGGGACTAACAGGATAGACACATATAAAAAGGGGAGTTTATTAAAGAGTATTGACTCACATGGTTACAAGGTAAGGTCCTACATTGGCCATCGGAAAGCTGAGGAGCGAGATGGCCTGTACAAGTCCCAAAGCTGAAGATCTTGGGGTCAAATGTTTGAGGGCAAGAAGCATCCAGCATGGGAGAAAGATGTAGGGTGGGAGGCTAAGCCAGTCTAGTCTTTTCATGTTCTTCTGCCTGCTTTTATTCTGGCTCTGCTGGCAGCTCATTAGACTGTGCCCCTGCAGATCAAGGGTGGGTCTGACTTTCTCAGTCCACTTTCTCAAATGTTAATCTCCTTTGGCAGCACCTTCACAGACACACCCAGGAACAATACTTTGCATTTTTAATGCAACCAAGTTGACACTCAATATTAATCATCACAAGTCCAACCCTTGTCAACTTGAATGCATACACATCTCCTGAAACCATATATAATAGTCAAATGAAGACAATAATAAGGTAATAATTACACCTAACATAAAACAACTATCCTTTCTACAACCAGAAATGCATAAATTCCCAACTCAAATGCTATTACATAAAGTTAACAACACTTAAATGCTGATATGAAGTCAATAAATCTTATGTCACATGATAAAGAAAAAAGAAAATAAAATGAAGACATGTTCTTAGTACAGGTGTACACATGAACAAACATGTTCTTAATGAAATAAGGAGGAAATACTCATGACAATTACAGTCCACGTTTCTGCAACTGGTCATGTGGACATAGCTGGAATTGGTGACTACCTTCTTTGCATTCAGCAAACACCTCAGCAGGTTATGCTTTTTTATCTGGTGGAGTTACCCAAACCTTCGTTATTGAAGGATCTGGTCCATTTGTAGTCCTGCCTGGATTGGGCTGTTGTAGTTTCCCATTGATCTTAATCACAGGTCATGGTAATACTAAGAGACACTCTAAGGGATCTCACGTATCCCATGCATACTCATCCTTACCTCCATTTTGGAGTAGTAGACTGATTTCCTCTTGATACTCTGGGGTAGTCACCCCAGCCAACACTGTTACTCCCTTCTTAGCCTGATAACCTAAAGGTAGGAGGATCCCAAGGTGGCCAGGGGGCAGTCTTAACTTCCTGTTTACTGGAATCATTATATCTCCTGGTGGCAGCATTCCTCCCTCTGGAACTAAGACCTCTAGGCCAGCAGAATGAAATGTCGTGGGAATAGAAAGAAAAATTTTGCTAGTGGGTCACTAGGGATAATGGCGAGTGGTGCTACTTCCACTTCCACCCCTTGATTCCTAAACCCATGAATCCTGGCTATGGGAGAAATAGTACCATATATTGAATGCTGATTCAGAGCATACACAGCCTTCAGGAGAGCTTTGCCCCAGTCCTGCAAAGTATTGTCACCTAGTTGGCATTGTAATTGTGACTTCAAAAGGCCATTCCACCCTTCTACCAACCTAGCTGCTTCAGGATAGTGGGAAACATAATAATGAACTCTCTGAAAAATAAATCAAGAAAGCAATCCCATTTATAATAGCATCAAAATAAAGTAGGAATAAATTTAACCAAGGAGGTGAAATATCTATGCAGTGAAAACTACAAAATATTGATGAAAGAAATTACAAAACATGCAAATAAATGGAAAAATATCCCATATTTATAAATTTATATTGCTAAAATGTTCATACTATTCAAAGCAATTTACAGATTAAATGCAATCACTGTCATAATTCCAATGAGATATTTTACAGAACTAGAAAAAAATCCTAAAATTCATATGGAACCACAAAATACCCCAAATAGTGAAAGTAATTTTAAGCAAAAAGAACAAAGCTGGAGGCATCACACTCTTTGATCTCAAAATCTACTATAAGGCTATATTATAGTAATCAAAACAGCATGGTGTCAACATAAAAGCAGACATTCAAACCAATGGAAAAATGGAAACCTGGGCAACATAGAAAGATCCTAGCTCTATGAAAAAACAAACAAACAAACAAACAAACAAACAAAAACGCTGGGCATGGTGGCACATGCCTGTGGTTCCAGCTACTTAGGAGGCTGAGGTGGGAAGATCACTTAAGCACAGGAGTTTGAGGCTACTGTGACCAGTGATTGCACCACTTCATTCCAGCCCGGGTTACAGAGAAAGACCAGGTTTCCAGAAAAAAAAAAAGAAAAGAAAGAAAAGAAAAGAAAAGAAAAGAAAAGAAAAAAATATAGAGATTCCAGAAATAAATTTATGATCAAGTGATCTTTTTAAAAGGTGCTAATAATATAAAATGGGGAAAGGACCATCTTTTCAATAAAAGCTGCTAGGAAAATTAGACATCCACATGTAGTAGAATTAAATTGGTTCCTTGTCTCACACCATATATAAAAATTATCTCAAAATGGATTAAAGACGTAAACACAACGCCTTAAAATGTAAAACTACCAGAAAAAAAGCATCTAGTCAAACTTTTTGACATTGGTCTTAGCAAATATTTTTCTTTAGATATGACACCAAAAGCATAGGCAACCAAAGCAAAATAGATGTATGAAATTGCATCAAACTAAAAGTTTCTGCACAGCAAACTGTAATAGAGTGAATATATAAGCTAGAGAATAGGAGAAAATATTTTCAAACTATATATCTGATAAAGGATTAACATTCAAAATATGTAGTGAACTCAATGAACTTTATGGCAAGAAAACAACCTGATTTTAAAATGGGTAAAGGACATGAATAAACATGTTTCAAAAGAAGACATAAAAAAGGTCGACATATTAAAAAATGGTCAACATTGCTAATCATAAGAGAAATGAATATTAAAACCTGATATCAGCTTACACCTATTAGAATAGCTGTCAATGAAAAGACAAAGCATAACAAGTGCTAGTGAGAATCTGGAGAAATCAGAATCCTTGCACACTGTTGGTTGGAATGTAGATTAGTATAGCCATTGTGGAAAACAGTATGGAAGTTCCTCAAGAAATTAAAAATAGAACTACCATATGATCCAGCAATCCTGCTTCTTGGTATATATCCAAAGAAAATGAAATCACTATGTCAAAGAGATATCTGTACTCCCATGTTCATTGCAACATTATTCGTAATAGCCAAGATATGGAATCAACCTAAGTGTTCACTGATGGTGAATGAATTTAAAAAACTTGTGGCCCGGCATGGTGACTCACACCTGTAATTCCAGCCATTTGGGAGGCCCAGGCGGGCAGATTATGAGGTCAGGAGTTCAAGACCAACCTGCCCAACATTGTGAAATCCCGTCTCTACTAAAAAATACAAAAATCAGCCAGGTGTGGTGGCAGACGCCAGTAATCCCAGCTACTGGGGAGGCTGAGGCACAAGAATTGCTTGAACCCAGGAGGTGGAGGTTGCAGTGAACCGAGATTGTACCACCGCACTCCAGCCTGGGCGACAGAGCGAAATAAATAAATAAATAAATAAATAAATAAATAAATAAATAAGCGTGTGTGTGTGTGTGCGTGTGTGTGTAAAATAGGACACTATGCAATTCTAAAAAAGAACATATCCTGTTATTTGTGACAGCATGGATGAGCCTAGAGGACATTATGCTAAGTGTAATAAGCCGGCACAGAAGGAGAAATACTGTATGATTTCACTTATATGTGGAATCCAAAAGTGAACTCACAGAAGCAAAAAGTAGAATGGTGGTTACTAGGGGCTGTCGTGGGGGGAATAGGGAGTTACTGGTTGAAGGGTACAATATTTCAGTTAAATAAGAGGGATACATTTTGGAGAGAACTATCATATAGTATAATGACTACTGTTAATAATAATATATTGTGTATTTGAAAATTGCTAAGAATGTAGGTCTTAAATGTGCTTATTACTAAAATATAATAAGCATGTGAAAGGGTTATGTTTATTAGTTCTATCTAATCACTTTACTATATATAGTATATATAATATGTATATATTATGTACATATGTATATGTATATATTATATATATCAAAACATGTACTCTGTAAGTATATGCAATTTTTATTTTTCAATTATACTTTAATAAAGCTGGAAAAATATATTCTTTGCATAAAAGTTTACAATCTTTTTTACTCATCAATTCTAGTAGTTCTATGGAGCCCTGGGATTCTGTGAGAGTATCTCAAGAGCCAACTCACAGGCTATTAGACGTTATTATAATCTCCTCACCTATTCCCATGCAGGTTATTTGAATCTTTAAAGTAAAAGTAAATAAAAAATACAAGCACCTTGCTTTTCTTTTAACAGCAGAACTTGTCTAAAAATATTTAAATCACTGACTTAGGCTTTAGTTTGTTTTATTTATTGTATTTTGTGAATTATGGTCCAGAAGAGCCTTGATCTTTCTTCATTTTTATGAGATTGATATATTGAATATTAATCTCTAAGAAAACATTCAGTTACTAATTTCCAAAAGGTTTTTCAAAACAGACTTCCCAATTTGGGTAGTATATATCATGGTTTGCTTTTTTCCCTGAAGCTTTCCTTCTGAGATGGAAAATGGGATACTTAATATTGAGAATGAAGGAAATGGTTTTGCTAAGAAAGATCACCTGTCTCTGTAATACTCAAATATGTTTCAAATTTAACTAATCCTACTCTATTTATCACAGACAGTTGTTTGCTGGAGCAATTTTGCCAGCCAAGTGTGAAAAATATTTATCATTTTAAAAAATGATTACATATATAAATTTACAATTAAATAAATTATATTAAAAACAAAAAATACTCAAAACTCATAATGTGCTAATTATTGGGGGATATCTTTACTGTTATCTATATTCTTGAGGATATGTACCTCTCTTGCATCTCTGTGGTTGAAATACTATATAATGGTGCTATAGTTTGGATATGTGACCCTCCAAATCTCATGTTGAAATTTGATTTCCAATATTGCAAGTGAGGCCTAAAGGGAGGTGTTTGGGTCACAGTGGCTGATCCTTCATGAATGGCTTGATGTCCTTGCTGTGGTGAGTCCTCACTTTATTAGTTCCCTGAAGAACTAATTGTTAAGAAGACCCTGGTATCTCCCTCCCCTCTGTCTCGATTCCTCTGTCTCACCACGTGATCTCTGGCTCATGCCTGCTCCTTTATTCTTTCTATCATGAATTGAAGCAGTCTGAGGCTCTTACCAGATGGAGATGCTGGAGTCATGCTTTATGCTTCATGGTTATGTAGCCTGCAGAACCATGAGCCAAATAAATCTCTTTTCTTTATTAATTACCCAGCTTCAGTATTTCTTTATAGCAACACAAACAGCCTAAGACAAATGGTATGCTGTTGTGCATTTATTCCCAACTCCTTTTTCTGTGACATTAGATTGATAGCTTGAAAACAGAAATTGGCAAATGCTACAAATTGCAACTATCGTCTTCGTTGATTTGAAATGATGTTTCAACTTTCCCTTCATCCAGACTTAACTGATTTCTTTCTTATTTCTTCACTACATTTCATTTTTTAATCATGAAAATGCTTCTATGCTAAGGTATAAAAGAAGAGATTTTGTGCATTATTTCTCCTTAGATAGTTTTCTCCTGGTAAATACTGCTGTTGAGGGTGTGTCTGCTTCTGATCTAATGGGTATTTTTCATAGAGGTGATAGGTTGCCCCTGTCATTCTAGAGTTCTGTGTTTCAGTTTATGAAACAAATGACAAAAAGAAATTGTTCATACCATAGTGCTAACAAACTGAGCTAACCAAGTTTTCACTTTGAAGCTGAAATTTTGAAGTTGTTAACCAGCTTACACTTGATATTAAACCCTGGTGATTCCTTTAAGAGAGTTATCCTAGGATAAGTAATCTCTGGTTTGTAATAACTTATTTGGAGTTATTAAGACAATATCTTTAAAATTTCTACTACTTTGGGGAAACCAGACTGTTCCAAATAAGATATATGATAATGTGATAATTCTTAGAACTTATCCAATTCCATACTGGGTGGGAACTGATTCTACAAGATAATGAGGTGACAAATCTGGGTGTCTAGTAAGTCATAGACACCTGCAATTCCCAGATCATATTTGAGCCTAGTGGTCCAGACTGTTGAACGAAGCAACACTAAAAGAACATGTAGGACAATGATTGTTCCACTATCACAAACTTAATTGTGGTCCAGGGACCTTATTAAAGGTCTTCTTCAGATGTCAATACAGCAACAACAAGTGCAGTATAATATGATTTGTCCTCATTGGATTTTAAAAATCAATTTTTCTCTGATAGTTTACTAGATTGGAAAATACTTAGTAAGCTATTATTTTTAGTACTTAGTAAACTATATATGACACGTGGCATTGCCATCTATATTCAATGGAAAAAAGCTTTTTTGTTTGTAATCAATATCTTCCTCTCCCCTACAAATATTGTTTGGAGGGGATAGAATGTTCATAATTGTTTCTCTAATAACTTGCCAAATAAGCTTTCATAATTCAGTAGAAATGTTAATAAATCATGAGAAGAATAATATTGATAGAATAAAGCCAAAACAGATGGTTAGATGTCAGTTAGTTCTTAGTTACTCAACAATATCAGGAAAATATTTGACTGT
>NW_016803025.1:66064-82092 GCF_001698545.2 Rhinopithecus bieti | reverse complement strand
ATATATATAATACACTTATGTGGGAAATACAATTACCAAGTGAATCAAGGAAGATTGTATTTTGTTTAACTTGGGATATATACAAACCTTATTCACCATTTAGAAAATGTCACCAAAGATAATGCCACTTGTGGTACTTGTGTCAGTAGTACAGAACACCTGTATCAGTAAGTATTTGTTACTGTCATATTCATAGTAATATTTCACATTAGGTACAAGCACCTGATAGCTTTGTTATAGTCTTAGTTGTGCCCAAGTATTTGTATACTGAAGCACACATTATCTCATTATAAATTTTCTTTTGGTATTCATTCTTTTTTATGATAATTGAGACAACATAATTTTTAAAAAGTGTGTAGGTAGGTTAGATTATCTAACAATTTAATTTCAGGATATTAAAAGGGAACACTATGATATATTTATTGCAAGAAAGACAGAATTCCATCTTACAGGACTGAAAAACACTGGTATTAAGTGTGCGCCTGAATTGATGAAATTCCGTACTGACATATGTATCTCTATCATCACAATACTCATGTACTCAGCACATCAAAGTTAATCCCCCTTCATAGTGCTATACAGTGCTTCTTTGTAGCCCTTAACACAGGGGAAATTTTTATTTATTTGTGTGGTTATTTGATCTAGCCTCTTTGAAGGTAAGGACTGTGTCTATTTTTGCTCACTATTTATTCCAAACACTTCGCATGAAACACTACATATAGTAGGTGCTCCATGAATATTAAGTAATTGAATAGATTAATGAAAAAGTTTTCTATCCCCTGCACCAGTGGTAGGGGGCTCAAGACAGAAGTGGAAAGATGGGAAATTCAAAAATTAGATGACTTATTGAATATTTTAATTAATTTAAAACATTAATTCTGTAGTCATATTATACTCATAAATCTCCTGAAGGCATAATTATGGGTATTAAAATTATGGTCCTATTCACATGGTGAGGTATTCAATAATCTCCTAATATGTACCTGTTACTGACATGAGATTTTGAAGAACAAACTCTTCGTCTAAGTCAAAAGCCTCTATATAACACTGCAACGAAACTGAGACCAGAAGCATAGCTTAGGGATCTTTATGTCAAATTATAAATAAAGTCATGTTTATTATAGAAAATGAAAAGCATGGAAAAAAACACAGAGAAAACTAATTTCCTGTAGCTAACAGCAAGTTATTCAGCAATGACAACTTTGTGCTTGATTTTAATTTTAATTAATTTTATGGAAATCTTTAAATCGATGGCTATATTCTTATGTGTATATCTTGATGAATTTTTATGTATGTTTTGGCCCATGTAACCACAACTCATGTCAAAATATAAAATACTTCCAGCAGCCTTAATGGCGTTCCCATGTCTCTCCTGAGTCTGTATCTCTCACCAGATATGTTATGTTTTATTGTTGTGTAATATTCCATTGTATTAATATTTACCGTGTCAACAGTTGACAAACATCTGAGTTGTTTTCGATTCATGGCTAACCTGAATTAAGCAGTTATGGATATAGTTGTATGTATCTTTTTTTATTATTATACTGTAAGTTCTGGGGTACATGTGCAGAACGTGCAGGTTACATAGGTATATATGTGCCATGGTGGTTTGCTGCACCCATCAATCTGTCATCTACATTAGGTATTTCTCCTAATTCTATCCCTCCCCTAGCCCCCTACCCCACAACAGGCCTCAGTGTGTGATGTGGAGAGGATACAAACAAATGGAAAAACATCCCATGCTCCAGGACAGAAAGAATCAATATTGTGGAAATGGCCATGACACCCAAAGTAATTTATAGATTCAACGCTATCCTCATCTTTGTTAAATTTTTGTAGGTACATATTAGGTATATATATTTGAGGAGTAGAAATTTTGTGAACAAAGACGCTCATTCTCTGTAGGTGCATTCCTAGGAACTGAAGGAATATAGTTTTAGTAGATTCTACCAGTTTTACAAAGTGGTTGTACCATGTATACCCTCGTCAGCAATGTGTGACACGAGTTCCAATTGCTCTACGTATTCTTACTAACACTGGTATCACCTGCCATTTACAATTTTAGCCATTTTGATAGGTGTATAGTAAGAATCTGCAAGAGTTTAGTTTTAGCTTTCTTGTTGATTAATAATGCACAGAACTCTTAAATGTCATGTTTTTTAAGTTCACCGAAGAAATATACACATGCTTTTTAAAAATTGAATTGTGCATGTGAATTTTTAATCTCATATTTTAAATTTGAGAATACTAAATTTATCTGCACAAATATAAGATGAACTCATTCTTTGTATAAAATGTGAAAATATTACAGTCACTGTAAAACAAAACCAAAAACAATCCCAGGTCCTTATGTCAGTTATGAGTACGATAATATTATTTCCCCAAATCTAGGTAGCAAATTTTTCCTAATACCTTTTATAAAAGTAGAGTTCACAGGGAAATCTGATGGCACAAAAGTGTGGAGAGACAGCAAGACATATATACAAAGAATCACAACTTTACCAGAACAAAAAAAATAAAAGCAGAAACCAGTACAAGGGTAAAAAAATAACTTAAGTTGTAATTGATAAATTGACAAGTTTGAGAGTTAAAAACCCCAGGGTACCCAGTCTTAGGGGCTCCTAACACTTCTGTGAGTTCTACCTCTGGGAGTCCTACCAGATTCTTGCAGTAGATTGGAGAAAATAATCCTGTCATATTTCCAGCAGGGAGAGAAAAATGTACCTATTTTGAAATATGCCCAGAGCACTCTGTTTTCTTCATAAGCCCTGCTCTCAAAAGAAAGTATTTCACCAAAGCCTAATTGACTAAAGTTTTTCCAGAATCTAACTGACCTGAAAGAAAGAAATCCCCAACTACAGCCTCCTCTAGCCTTCCTATCTTAAATAAGGGAAGGGAGAACCAGAGAAACACCTGTGTAGGTCAGAGGTTTGGGGTACCAGCTCATTTAGAGACTAAGACCTAAGCATAGAACTGTAAAATGTTTCCCCACTCTCTACATCTTACCACCATATCAAAAGGGTTTATGTGTAATAATGTGGGAATACAATGCAAAGAACTGCATGGGTCAGGCCTTATTCAAGAAGCATCCAGAGAACTTCAAAAACAAGAAAAAAAAAAAAAAACAAGGAAGGATACCAAAGGAAATTTTAGCCTCTGACACTTACAGTAAACAGTAAACAAAACCTAAACCCTAGTCATATGAACAGAAAACCTCTCACTGGAAGCTTATTTACACTCAGTTCCTTTTTCTCAGAATATCGTGTTTGTGTTTAAGTACAAAGTTGCAGGGCATATCTGCAAATTTTTGCGGGTCAAATAGTCAAAATACACAGTTCAAGAAGACAGAGCTAGCATCAGAACCAAACTTAGATATGGCAGAGATATTAAAAGTATCATATCATAAATTTAAAACAACTATAAATTATATTCTAGAGGTTCTCTTAGAACAAGTGAACAATGTGGAGAAACAGTTGGGTAATGTAAGCAAATATGGAAACTGTAAGAAAGAATCAAAAGGACATGATAGAAATAAAAATGAAGAATATTTTTGATGTGCTTATCAACAGATTAGGCATAATTGAGCTTGAGGAAATGTCAATAAAACTGAAAGAATAGAGAATAAAATAATTTACAATAATATTCAAGAACTGTTAGACAATTACAAAAAGTGTAACATATGCATAATGAAAATATCAGAAGGATAAGAAGAAAAAAAGAAACAGAAGAAACATCTGAAGCACTAATGACTGAGAATTTCCTAAAATTAATGTCAGACACCAAATCACAGATCCAGGAAGCTCAGAGAACACCAAGCAGAATAAATATCAACAAACTTTATAGCATATTATTACTACAGAAAATCAAAGATAAAGATAAAATTTTGAAAGAAACTGGAGGGATAAGCCTTACCTATAGAGGAGCAGGGATAAGAATGACACTGGACTTCTTTTCAGAAATCACATAAATAATAAGATGAGAGAATATCTAAAGTGTTGAAAGAAAAATTCCATCAGCCTAAAATTCTATGTATGGAGAAGTTATCCTTATCAGGGATAAAGAGGGGAATTCCATAATGATATAGGTGTCAATTCTCCAAGAAGACATTAAATCATTATAGGAAGGTTTGGATCTAACAACAGAGCATCAACATACACGAGATAAAAATTGATAGTACTGCAAAAGGGAATAGACAAATCTGCTATTATAGTTGGAGACATCAACACACTTTTCTCAGTAACTGAAAGATCCAGGAAGATGAAAATCAGTAAGAACATATTTGAACTGAACAGCACCTTGAACGAGCTGGATCTATTTGACACTTATAGACTACTTCATCCAACAACAGCAGAATACACATTCTTCTTTAGCTCACGTGAAACAATTGCCAAAATAAATCCATATTCTGAGTCATAAAACATGTTAACAAACTTAAAAACGTAGAAATCATACAGACTAGGCTCTTAGACCACAATGGAATTAAGCCAGAAATCAATAACATTAAGATAGCAAGAAAATCCCTAGCTACTTTGAGATTAAACAACACACTTTCAAGTAATACATGGGTCAAAAAAGATTTTGACCCATGTATTCTTAAGATAAAATTTAAAATGCAATATTTCGAACCAAATATAAATGAAGTTAGAACTTGTCAAAATTTGTGGCATGCAGTAAAATCAGTGCTTAGAGTGAAATATTTAGCATTGATTAGAAAAAAAAAAACAGCATGTATTAGAAAAAAGAAAGATCTAAAATCAGGAATTGAAACTTCTACCTTAGGACACTAAACAAAAAAGAAGAGAAAATTCAGTCTGAAGTAGGCAGATGAAAATAAATAATAAAATGTGAATATTCTCATCCAAGACCATGTTATAACTTTCAATTTATGCAGGTCTCTATTGATACTAATTAGAAAAAAAATTATAGCTTTTACTGTAATTATTTGGCACACTTCTACTTAGATTTATTCTTAGGTATTTAACATTTTGAAATAGCACTGCAATGTGTTTCTTTGTAGACTTAGTATTTGTTGTGTTTTTAAGTATGCCCTACTAGATATAAAGTATATACTTCAGAGCATTCAAGTGTTTCTTTAGTTCTGAAAAATTTTAGTTATCTCATTTTTTCTCAAACATTATCTTAACTCCCTTCACTCCATTCCCTCTACTTTCTCCCTCTGGAACTCTGATCTGAAAGAGGTTGGAATGCATAGATTTATTTTCCATTTCCCTTAATATGTCACCGATATGACATCTCTTTATCCTTTTCTACTTTCTTCTGGAAAAATTTCCTGGTTCAACCCTCCACCTCACTAATTCACAGTTCTGCTTTGTTTCTTGCTCTATACATTTTTGTACTATTCATTTTTTCAATCAATATTTAACAACCGTGTATTGGATGCCTATCATATATGCCTATTAGTGAGTGCTGTGAAGAAAAATAAAAGCATACTTAAAGAATGGAGAGTGAAGGAGGACTTTAGAAAAAGTGGTCAGAAAGCCCTCTCTGAGGAAGCGACATTTGAGCGAATACTTGAATCATGTAAGAACATGACCATCCAGTAACCAGAGGAAAGATTAGGTGTAAATCTCGGAGGAGAAATGTGCTTCAAAGAGGAAGTCAGTATAGCTAGAGCCCGCTGAGGAGAAAAATAATAAAAAATGATAGGGTTAAAGTGGTGGGATTGGGCAAATTACACAAAGCACTGAAAGCCATGGGGAGGACTTTTGATTTTGTTCATGCATGACAGTCAGTGGAGTACTTTGAACAGTTCTTTGAACAGGGGAGAGGCATAATCTAATTTATATTATAAAAGGATATTTCATGCTGCCTGATAAGAATAGGTTTTGGGAGGACAAGAATGGAAGCAATAAGAGAAATTAGAAGACTACTACAGTAACTTCAGCAAAATATGATGTTGGCTTGATCTTTGGGTTTCTAATTTCAATAATTTTTCCCATGAGCTCTAATTGCTGCTGCCATTTGGCTTAAAAGGGGAAGCGGGTATCTATAGCACAGGGACTAAATTAGGTAAGTATACAGAGATAGCCATATAACTACCCTGTCAGTTTTCCTTATGTCTCTAACCTGCTCCTGACTTCTTCTATCTCCAGATGTAAACCACCTCTTGTGCTGATTCTCCCTTTCTAACGGGATAATGTTCTCACATTTAATCTTGACTGCAACTTCCTTCTGAGACTGTTTTCCATCTGAGGCTTACTGTCTGCCTTCCAGTTTCTAATGATACCTTAGAAATTCTCTCTCTCTCACTCTCTCCATACGTATATGTGTGTATATATGTATATGTGTATTCATTTATTTAATATATTTCTAATAATACCTATGATTTTATTGGCTTGGTGCCTGTTTTAGTCCATTTGCGCTGCCATAAAGAAATATCTGAGGCTGCGTGATTTATAAAGAAAAGAGGTTTTGGCCGGGGGCGGTGGCTCACACCTGTAATTCCAGCACTCTGGGAGGCCGAGGCGGGCTGATCACGAGATCAGGAGATCTAGACCATCCTGGCTAACACAGTGAAATCCCGTCTATACTAAAAATACAAAAAAATTAGCCAGGCGTGGTGGAGGCGCCTGTAGTCCCAGCTATTCAGGAGGCTGAGGCAGGAGAGTGCCATGAACCTGGGAGGAGGAGCTTGCAGTGAGCTGAGATCAAGTCACTGCACTCCAGCCTGGGCAACAGAGCAAGTCTGTGTCTCAAAAAAAAAAAAAAGAAAAGAAAAAGAAAAGAAAAGAAAAAAAGAAAAGAGGTTTTATTGTCTAATAGTTCTACAGAATGGATAAGAAGGATGGCACCAGCATTTGCTTCTCATGAGGGCATTAGGAAGCTTCCAATTATGGGGGAAGGGGAAGTGGGGAGGAGACACACCACATGGTGAGAGGAAAAGCAAGAGAGAGAGAGAGAGAGAGGGGAAAATCCCAGACTTTTAAACAACCATATCTCAAGTGTAGTAACTGAGTGAGAACTTACTTATCATCAAGTAGATAAACCATTCCTGAGGGATTTGCCCCCATGATCCAATCACCTCCCACCGGGCCCCACTTCCAACACTGGGGATCACATTTCAACAAGAGATTTAGAGAGGACAAACATCCAAACCTTATCAGTGCCAAAATGAAAAATATTTGTCTTTGTACTTAGACAAATGTTTAAAGCTAAAAGGTAGATTTTACACAATTTAAAATGGTTCCTTGGGTGAAACATACCATATATGAAATTCCAGAGTTCCTACAGATTAGACTGTATGTATACTTTCAGCTATCAGTCTCAGCTTCTTTTTATTTTTGACACTTGATATTTCAGAAGAAATTTAGTAATCTGATGGTTGATGTTGATTGGTAAACCCTGAGGCACTATCACCATATTGTAGCCATTCAATAGAAAGTTTACTCAAAACTTCCTGTTTCAGATAATGACAAGATCTACCATTCCCTGTATCTTTGCCTGGTGAGTTTTGTGGGTAAGAGTACAAAACAAACGAGACTCATATCCACTACGTACGGTTAGGTTTCTATGTTATAGAGCCCCAGCCCAAAGCATTAGCTCTGAGCAGCCATCTCCAGGAAGGATGCTTTGGATTACTAGAAGCCAGCTACTTTCTGGCCTGTCTTATATATCTCCTCCAAAGTAGGAGCACCGCAGAAAACACAGTTTAATGATGGACTAGCCTTCTGTCTTCTTTTCGTTTAAGGCTGCACAGAAGGCAGTATTAGAGCAGATTATTGTCTGTCCTCTATCGTAATAATCTTACTACTATTATTAAAATAAGAAATGCTCACCTGCAGATCCCTCAGGCATCCTTCTTGGGTGATGAACCCAAAGGGAAGATCCCTACAGACGTGTTGGGACACATCAGAGTTGTGCATAATAAATGAAGAAAGACATTACAGTTCACGTCTCAGAGAATAGAGTCAATAATGTGAAATGCTTAGTAATGAAGTCGAGGAGTTTTCTTTAAGAAAAATGGAGACAGAGTAACAGTGAAAACTGCCATCAGTGGCTTCTGAACACTGAAAGTATAAAATCACAGAAAAGAATAGAGAAATTATATCTGCCTAGAGCCAAAAAGCATTAGAAAATAAATAAAAAATTAGAAAGCAAAAAGCATTAGAAAATAAATTTAAAAAATAGTAAATAAGTGTGTGATTTCCATCAGCAGTTCTCAAATGTTTTAGGTAGAAAGTTATCTGCACTAGGCCAGAATAAAAGACTACTCATGCAACTACCAATCCTCCCTTGCTATTAAAAGCTACTTGTCCTAATGAATGGACAGAATAATGCTGCTTTTGCTAGCACCGCATCAAGAAAGATGATACGTCTATTGCTATTTGATGCCTAAAATCCACCATTATGGTGTTACACCACTGTTAATGGAAATCCATCTGCAGACCCCTCACACTACTTACAAAAAATTACTTGTCTACACAAAACCAATCCTCCAAGCATGGGGAACACCTAGTTGACAGCTTGAAAAATACAGGGAATAAATATTGAGTGGACACATCGAAGCATAATACTTAGGACTGATTATAATCATATAACAATACAATTAGGATAATCATGATAATTCTCTTCTTTTAATATAATCTCAAAACAATAGTGAAACACAGATATTGTCACAATCAAGAAAACACATTCAAACTAAACACTTTTCTCCTCTGAATCCAATAACAATGACTCATCTTTATATAAATCCAAGTCTAACAATCACAAGATGCCCCCTCTCTTAAAAGATTCAGGCTTCTATGATAAAACACCTTAGACTGGGTAATATATAAACAACAGAAATTTATTGCTCACAGCTTTGGAGGCTGGGAAGTCCAAGACAATGATGGCAAGTAGATTCAGGGTCTGCCTATCATAGGTGGTAACTTCTGTGTTCTCACGTGGTGGAAGGGGCTGCAAGGCTCCCTCAAACCTCTTTTATAAGGTCACTAATAATATCCTAAAAGCAGCCACTTAATACCACTACATTGTGTATTACATTGAAACATATGAATTTTGGGGGAACACCAACATTCAGACCATAACACTCTCTGAGAATTAACCTTTCCCTTTCCTTTTTTCTTGCTCCTCCCTTCCTGTTTTCTGTTTCCCTCCCTTCATCAAAGACAATTTAACAACTTTATCGATGACATAATCCTAATGGGAAGACATTCCCAGTGACACTTGAATGATCCTATTCCCTGAGATATATCCTGATCCACATTACATAACACGATTCTTTCTTCACAACTGAGTTGCTTCCTCAGAATTTTAGGAAATAACTAGAAAATAGATAAGCAAAGAGGAAGTTTTATTGGAATCTTCCCCATCATTTTAATCTCACAAGGATTAAGGAACAGGAGATAGAAGCTTTTGTTGTAAGACTAGTTTAAGACTTATAGCCCCTTATAACAACTATTTGTTGATTTAGTAGAAATTGTGTTTTAGTAGCAGGGTCATTCATCAGTGAGGCACTAGCATCAATGTGCACAGGAAAATCAATTTTCCAGAACACGCAGAGCTTACCAGAAGTCTTATGCTTTGAAGGCAGGAGATTCACTTTGGTCATTGACAAGTCAAAATGAAGAATAAAAATGAGCATTTTAAACCAAGGCTCACATAATCATTGCACTGTGTCAAGTTTTATCAGTCAAAGAAATTTAACAAAAATTTTATAGATTTAGTAACCTTTCGATAACAGAAATAAAGTATTTGGGTTTTGGAAAATATGAAACACTCAGTATTTAAGATGATCCATATGGATATGAGTCATTGTCATCATCATTATCACCATTGTCATCATCATCATCGTTATTTGGCATTTTCATTAATTATTGATTGTAAAAGTGGCAATATTTTATTACCCTCAAAATCATAATACAGAATAATACAATTTAATTACTCATTCATTAGCATTTTCATACCTATTCTCTACCCAACAATTTTTCTTTCACATTTAGAGTTGGGGCAGGTAATATTGTAGTTAATTTTTTTATTGAGAATACAACCCTCACTACTACCCACTGTTCAATCTATCCCTGACTTTTGAAGAACTGTCATCTGAGAAAATAGCAGGTGAAATAAATCTTGAGTGGCTCTCTACATCCCTGAAATGAATGGGACAGAGCAGTGGCTGTCTTGAAAGACTTTGGGATGGGGAAAATTATCTATATAACACCTGGTCAGAATGGACAGACTATGGATATTGGGTTATTTGGGATGGCACCTGGGTGAAGAAGGTCAGGTGTGTGTTTGACAATACTTAGAAATGACAATACTTAGAAATTATAAATGACAATACTTAGAAATCACTCACTTCTCAGTTTTACTGGTGAGATATTTACTATAATATCTCACCACCATACTGACCATGTAATACCCTAGAATTAGAAAGCCTGGAAGTCATTTAGCTTGAAAAGGTATAATTAGGCTATCAATCATTTTTCAATGACAAGCAATATCCTGCTTAGTAAATCACACTCATACAATATAATTTTGACTTTTAGTTTTACAGATGATAAAATTAAGGCTCAGAGAAAAAAGGAATTCACCCCAGAATACGAGGTAGAAAGTTGAGAGCTAGGTTTGGAAGCTAGGTCCTAGGAATCCCAGGCATGAACATCTTTCTAACATCGTTGATTGCTTCTGCAACTAGCAGAATATGAGATCAAGTATCAAAAGTCAAATATCATTCTTTAAAATGTGTTTTCTTAAAAGTCCCAGGCTGTCCTGACCCAGGAAAGAATATATCTTGCATTTTCTGGTAACATGCTATTCATCTCTGAAATCATGAGCCTCCATTACTCAGGAAGCACTGCCTACTAAAGCTGAATTTAATACTACTGATAACACTATTTCTTGAGAAAGTGCTTTGGTTTCTTATTAATGGTCTTAATGAAATTAATGCTCTCTCTTTTTCTCTGAGATATTCACTTTAACCCTTTCAGTTAGTAGCTGTTATTGTTGTTATTCTACTTTTACAAATAAAAACCTACAATCCTAAAAGGTGATATATTTCTTGAGGGCACACATTCAATAAACTGTGGAATAGGGGCTAAACTTTAAATCCTTCTTCTATAGGGCTTTGCACTCTTTAGTCTTGACTTTGAATAACTTTCAGAGATATATTGGATGGATACTAAGATTATTAGCGCCTCTGAAAATAAAATGAATGAAAACCTGCATGAGTTATGTATGTGCTTCAGAATTAAAGTATGTGTGGTAGGCAGTAATAGAACCTGAGCCATTACCTCAAATAACTAGGCTGGGAAAGAAACTGACAACAAAAAAGTCTATACTTAGGCACAAAAATATTCCCAGAAGTAGAAAATGTTAACTATACAGGGGAAACAGAAGAAAATCAAGGTGGATGACTATTTTATACAAATCCTTTTGAAAACCATCCACTGAGGAAGTAGCCATTCATTTTATGGAATTATAAGATATTTACATTTTATTGTTCATTCAAAACCAGGTACTAAAATTCAATAAGCAATGTGTGCTCGTTTATGAAAAGGGGTATTCAGTGCACAATCGGTTTTTAAACTTAATTCTTCCTATATAAGTGTATTTTGTGATAGGGCACATTTGTTCAATGGAAGAAACTGAGATTTTGTTAAACTTCAAATAGGTAGTGTAGTAAATATTTTTTATTCAGCATGTTTTGAAATAGATGGAATGCTTGAAAATAAAAAGTCTTTTAAATAAAGTGTTAGTTTTTGTTTACAGTAGTTTTCATTGTATGACAATTAAGGTTCCTTTTTTTGTTTTTGTTTTTGAGACAGAGTCTCGCTGTGTGGCCGGATCCCAGCTCACTGCAAGCTCCGCCTCCCGGGTTTACGCCATTCTCCTGCCTCAGCCTCCCAAGTAGCTGGGACTACAGGCGCCCGCCACCTCACCCGGCTAGTTTTTTGTATGTTTTTTAGTAGAGACGGGGTTTCACCGTGTTAGCCAGGATGGTCTCGATCTCCTGGCCTTGTGATCCGCCCGTCTTGGCCTCCCAAAGTGCTGGGATTACAGACTTGAGCCACCGCGCCCGGCTGACAACTAAGGTTCTTGAAGACTATAAGAAATAGAGTTTCTGAAAGTGCACCCATCAGGCAGCTATAAGAAGAAAATTATTTACCTGTGAAAATAGAATATATTTTACTGCTGTAAAGATACAAAATAGCTGCTTGTTGGGTCCTGAATAATTGGCTATTTTCCCTGGGTACTAGAAGATACTTGTGTCCATGCCTAGAATCCAATGCATAGTCCCAGTTCCTACAACACAGGAAAAATTCTCTTTAATCTCAGCTCATTCTATTATCTTTAACACATGAAGTCATCTTCATAAAACTTTTTCACCATTTTTCCATCAGAATCAAAGATCTTCAGTGGATCTCAACAACTGGCACTAATGATTTTCCAGGAAGATTCCTCATGTATTGCAAATAACAGGACTTGGAGTTAGACAAAGCTGGATTCCAATCCATGCTCTGCTAATGTGAAATCTTTGCAAGTCATTCAAACTTTCTGAACATTAAATTCTGCTTCTCTAAAGAAATGAGAATATGAATATGTACCTCAATAGTTATTTCTAATATTAAAGATAATGTTGTTTTAGACTGTTTTAAAAGTGCCCCAACAATTCCTTCCATTCTCATCTGCATGACACTTTTCAGCATAACTTTGTACCTCTTTCCATCAAAAAGTGGAGTGTATTTCTCTACTTTTTAATCTGAAATTAATCTGAAATTTGGTCAACCAAACACTAGCAAACAATGTAAACAGAGGTTTTGAAAGTGCTTGCACATTGAGTCTGGCCCTGTCCTTCCTCTTTTGGACCCTAGACACCAAGTAAAAGAAGTGTAGGATAGTCTTCTGGGTGATGAGAAATACATGACACATTCACCCCCATTGCTATAGTTGATAACAAGCCAATTCCCAGAAGCTATGTGCAGATGTATAAATGAATTCAGCCAAGATAATCAGAAGAACTATCCAGGTGAGCAGAGTCTAAATTCCCAAACTGCAAAATCTTGAAGTAAAAAAATGCTTTTTGTTTTAAGCCACAAAATTTTGAAGTGGATTGTAATACAGTAAAATTTAAGTGATACAAATGAATGTAGAGTCTCTTATAGTCCATGGGATCTAGTAGAACTTTAAAAATAATAATATTTTTCCATCATCCTTAACATGACTTGACCTGAAATTTCAAAATTTTTGTTACTCAGCAACATGAACTTTTCTAAAGCTTTGGCATATCTGTTGTGCTTCTTTCTCTCTTTGCCTATGAACATCTATCTACTTCTCCAAAATCCAACCTGAGATAGGAAATACTTAAGCACTGATTTCAAACAATTGAAATAAACAGTTTTAAGCATTGATTTCAAACTGCAACACCTCAACAAGGCTTTCTGTTGAGAAATGGGCATTCTGTTGTGATGCAAAATATTTTATTTGGTGTTGTAATATGGCTTTAAATGACATCATGCTTGAAATAGTTCTATGCACACTGTGCCCACTCTGCACTTGGGTCCCTGATGTATATACAATATCTTGATTGATAACAAGAGATATGTGACTCTCACGCAATCAGTGCTAATGCAAATATTTCACTTTCATTGAGTTACCAATACCTAAAAATAAATGATACCAAATTAATCATGAAAACAATATATTTTTTTTTTTATAAATCATCCAGTGTTTCCTACTTTGAAGCTTTCATGAAGGTTTGAGAAGCTGTTCTCACCAACTTCGAATAAAAGCCTATTAAAAAGAAGCCTCTTTAATCATGAAAGCTTTATTGGATAAATTTTGTTTGTGGTGAATGTTTGCATTTATATATGCTTTGTCCATGGAGTTAATAACTAATGTTTTCCACTTCTTAAGATATGATAAAGCCAATGAATCACCATGAGTGGAATTTATTGTCTGGAACTGATAGAGGTAGGAGACAGTGAAATGCCTAGGCAAATAGAGAATGATCCCTGGAGAACCACTGGCATGCCCAGGTTATTGTGCACAGGGGGTTTGCCTAAACACGCCCATGGTGAAAAATTCCATCCTTTAACACATGCACA
The DNA here is from genome assembly GCF_001698545.2 of Rhinopithecus bieti. Lineage (NCBI taxonomy): Eukaryota > Metazoa > Chordata > Mammalia > Primates > Cercopithecidae > Rhinopithecus > Rhinopithecus bieti. Next base: position 68,026 of record NW_016803025.1, on the reverse strand, counting down.
GTAAGGGAAATAAATCAATGTGGAGTGGCTCAGACTAAGGGCCCACATGCTCACTGGAAGAATGGGGTGGAACCAGCAAGAATTTGCGCCTTATGCAGGGGAGAAGCCTGGCCTCTTCAACTCGTGTGGTGGCCTGCTATTCAATTTTTTAGGTGGAAACCTGTTGTGAAGGACCCCTCTTTTTGTTGAGAGCTTTTCTTTCACTTAATAAATTCCACCCTCCTCACCCTTCAATATGTTTGCATGCCTAATTTTTCCTGGTTGTGAGACAGGAACCCAGATTTAGCTAAACTAAGGAGCAAAAAATCATGCATCATTTTTGTGGCCCATATGGGGACATGAGGAAGGGTGAGCAAAATGTAGACCCAAAAAATCTTTTTCACCTTCATTTCTGGGTGCTCTCGTCCTCAGATTTTTTTCTGAGTGTAAGAGAAACTGCCCCTCTGCCATTGCACTCAGGGGTCAGGAATGTTAGCCTCAGTCCAACCCAGTCTTTTCTATGGCATTTTCTTTCTTTTCTTCAGGACTGTAATGGCACCTATCATTTCTTATACAATATTGGGGGTGTTCTACCTCCACCCCAATGGCCATGGGCACACACGCAGGATGCTCGGGCGAGTGGCGGCTCCCTGCCCCCCTTCCCTCCTGGCTGGGGCACACGCATGTGTCTGCTGCATGTGTGTGCAATGTCCAATGGCCATGCCGGATTGGAATGAGCCACAGCTGCTGCCTGGGCCCCAAGGCTGCCTCAGGGTCTCAGGACCAGCATGGCCAGCTGGCTAGTGTTTCCTGCCACACATCCATGGAGGCTTCCCCTCCCCCAGCCTTGGAGTCCAGCTGGGTCCCACAACAATTAAAAGTTTCTCTCCCTGATAGAGAAGTTAATTTGCATAAGAATAAGAGGTTATTCCTCCAGGCATCTTCACAGCCCCACACTTAAGCTGTTTTTTTTTTTTTCTTCTTTCTCCACCCTCTCAGGAGTTAACTTTTACATAAGAGGTTTTGTTCTTGAAAGGTATCTTATTAGAACAGGATCCCAATTCACACGATACCCTTTTTCCCTCCCTTGTTTGAGAAGGACCCAATTGCACAGTTTCACCTTAGCATTAAGCTTATGATAAGGAGGGAGCAGCCAGTCTGGTGAGGGTCACCTGGGGCTTGATGAGTCTATGCATTCCCTTGAGGCAGTTCTTTTGTCACAAACTCAATTCCAAGCTTCAGGTCAAAGCCCGAGGAAAGAAAATTGGATCTGAGGGATCTAGAGGCAGACAACAACGGAAGTTAATAGGTGCAGTGCAGGTGGGCATGATTAATTCCTGCGGATTAAGTCAAACCTCCCATTTCATAGATAGAGGTTGTGTTAGTATCCATGGAATAAATGAGGTGTAGGGAACTAAAAGGCTACTGACAGCAGGGTGAAAGTCAGCGTGTGGGTAAGAGCAGATAATGCCATCCCCTATGCTTCCTGTTATCATGGGTGAAAGTCACATTGGCACCCATGGGCAGCACCCTGTTGAGGTTTCCAGGACTGAGGGATATAATGACAGTAAAAGGAAAGAGGATCTGTTTTCTTTCTCTCCCTTATGTACCCCAGGTATTTACTAGGAAGAGAAAGGAACCAGGAACACCTGACTCTCCACTTTCTAGATGAGTAGCCATTCATATTTAGTCTGTGCCCCTTTTCAATGCATCTTGAATCCCTGGAGTTCCTTTGAAAAAAAAAAAAAAAAAAACTACCTTATTTTCTCCTTTTTCCTCCTCTGTCCTCTCTACACAGATGGGTAATTGTGTCCCTATACTACAAGACACTCCCCTCAGATGCATCCTCCAAACCGAGAAAAGTTAATTTCCCATACCTTAAACTAGTTGGTTTAGAATTGAGCTTGGGGTAAGGGAACCCAGAAGCCCGACATGCCAACAAAAGGGTAAGAGTTTTTTGTATTTTTTTTTTTTTTTTTTTTT
>NW_016803025.1:60823-65421 GCF_001698545.2 Rhinopithecus bieti | reverse complement strand
TTTTGGCCTCTCTCCCCTCTGCAAACTGGTAAAAGGATGACAAGGATCACTGTTTATATTCTCTGTAAAGTTTTGGTTAATGAAAAAGGATTTATGAGGTTGTTCTTAAGCTGTAACCAATCTGGTGTGCTTTGTGTGTCTTTCGGTATGGTTCTTTCAGAAAAAAGGAGTACTTTAGGATATCATGTGGGCCAAGGACCCCATAAACCCACTGTTTAAGTCAGCCCTGCAATCTGGTCAGTAACGAACTTTGCTGCAGGCCTCCATCTTATTTTACGTCTTTAGGAACATGACCTGCAACCATATGACAGTATTTTGTTTTAGTCTCCGCCATTTTACAATGGTGGCCCAGGTTCAATCCTGGCTTGGGTAATGAGTGCTTTCAGGTTGATATCTGTGTGACTTTTGCCATTTGCTAATTCTCTTCCCCTCTCATGAACAACTTCTAGCTTCCTTTCTTAAATCATCCTTTCTCTGAGTCATATTTAAAGGTTCTAGATTTTGTAAAAACTGCTTACTATGTCTTGAAAATACCTTGTACACTCACGGTTAAGTCATAACCTTAATTGAGGCTTGTTGGTTTCAACTGTGAGGTTACTTTTGATAAAGTTCAACATCCAGAAATATTGGCTGCTTGGCATGGCAGGTAACAAGGGATTTATAAGGACTTTCTTAAAGAATGATCAGCTTAATTAAAAATGGATACTCAAGTTATAGGCATATTTAAAAGGCCTTTATGTTTTTTTCTTCTTGGATCTTGTTTTGCTGGAAAGAGGTTTGATTTAGTTGACTGAATTACTTTTCTCCATCTTGTCTTGCCACTCTTAATGCACATATGAGAGTCCCTAAGATAATTTCTGATTCCCTGGGACTCCTTGGGAAAAACAAAAAAGATGCCACAGATTCCATTTTGGGAGCAACCTCTGTTTTCCTTATGGAACCCTAGGAATTAGAGGCAGACAGATCCCTCTCAAAATCTAGTTTTGTCTTCTACCTATACCTGTTTATTAGTCCCTAGAAACTGCTTGTTTTCCTAGCCTTGCTTTTAAAGGGCCCCCACTTGAGACTAGTAATCCAACTGAGAGATTGGCAAATGAATGTATGTTTGATGGAATACTATGCAGTCATAAAAAGGAATGAATTAAGAGCATTTGCAATGACCTGGATGGGACTGGAGACTATTATTCTAAATAACTCAGGAATGGAAAACCAAACATCATATATTCTCACCAATATGTGGGAGCTAAGTTATGAGGACACAAATGCATAAAAATGATGCAATGGACTCTGAGGACTTGGAGGGAAGAATGGACGGGGGATGAGGGATAGAAGACTACAAATATGGTGCAGTGTATACTGCTCGGGTGATGGGTGCACCAAAATCTCCCAAATCACCACCAAATAACTTACTCATGTAACCAAATACCACCTGTACCACAATTACGTATGGAAAAATAAATAATTAATAAATTAATTAATTTAAAAATGATGATAGGACTGAGTTGTTTGCAAAATAAACTTTAGTCTTAATAGTTAGCCTGAATATTTGCATAAAGTGCAGCAAGAATAATTATTTTTACATAGGTTTTTAAAGGTTATTTCCTTTCTTCTGCTGGATTTGGGCTTGACTTGCTCTGGTTTCTCCAGTTCCTTGAGGTGTGACCTTAGAGTGTCAATTTGTGCTCTTTCAGTCTTTTTGATGTAGGCATTTATAGGGCCAATAACTTTCCTCTTAGCACCACTTTTGTTGTATCCCAGAGGTTTTGATAGGTTGTGTCACTATTGTCATTCAGTTCAAATAATATTTTAATTTTTATCTTGATTTACATGCATTTGTATGGTTTTGAAGGTACCTTTTGGAGTTGATTTCCAGTTTTATTCCACTGAGGTCTGAGAGAGTGCTTGATATAATTTCAATTTTCTTGAATTTATTGAGGCTCATTTTATGGCCTATCGTATGGTCTTTCTTGGAAAAATTTCCATGAGCTGTTGAATAGAATGTGTATTCTGTGGTCTTTGGATGAAATGGTCTGTATATATCTGTTAAGTCAATTTGTTCCAAGGTCTAGTTTAAATCCATTGTTTCTTTGCTGGCTTTCTGTCTTGATGACATGTCTAGTGCTGTTAGTGGAGTATTGAAGTCCCCCACTATTGTGTTGCTGTCTATCTCATTTCTTAGGTCCACTAGTAACTGTTTACAAATTTGGGAGCTTCAATGTTAGGTGCATATATGTTTAGAATTGTGATATTTTCCTGTTGAGTAATGCATTTTACCATTATATAATGTCCTTTTGTCTCTTTTAACTGCTGTTGCTTTAAAGTTTGTTTTGTCTGATATAAAATTCTTCACAAAATTATTTTAAAAAATCTAAAATTAATATGGAACCAAAAAAGAGCCTGTATAGCCAAAGCAAGACTAAACGAAAAGAACAAATATAGAGGCCTCACACTACCTGATTTTAAACTATACTATAAGGCCATAGTCACCAAAACAGCAAAGTACTGTTACAAAAATTGTCACACAGACCAATGGAAGAGAATAGAGAACCCAGAAATAAACCAAGTACTTACAACCAACTGATCTTTGACAAAGCCAACAAAAAATGTAGGGAAGGGACACCCTTTTCAACAAATGGTGCTGGGATAATTGGCTAGCAACATGTAGGAGAATGAAACTGGATCCTTATTTCTCATACAAAAACTAACTCACGATGGATTAAGGACTTAAACCTAAGACCTGGAACCATAAAATTCTAATAGGTAACATTGGAAAATCTTTCTGGACACAGGCTTAGGCAATGATTTCATGACGAAGATGCCGAAAGCACATGCAATAAAAACAAAGATAAATAGCTAGAAACTAATTAAATGAAAGAACTTTTGCATGGGAAAAGGAACAGTCAGCAGAGTAAACAGACAACCTACAGAGTGGGAGGAAATCTTCACAATCTATACATCTGACAAAGCACTAATATTCAGAATCTACAACAAACTCAAGCAAATCAGTAAGAAAAAAACACATAATACCATCATAAAGTAAGCTAAGGACACGAATAAACAATACTCAAAAGAAGATATACAAATGGCCAACAAACATGTGAAAAAAAAAAGCTCAACATCACTAATGATCAGGGAAATGTAAATTAAAACCACAATGCAGTACCACCTTACACCTGCAAGAATGGCCATAATCAAAAAATCAAAGAACAGTAGATGCTGGCACGGATGTGGTGAACAGGGAATACTTCTACACTGCTGGTGGGAATGTAAACTAGTACAGCTGCTATGGAAAACACTGTGGAGATTCCTTAAAGAACTAAAAGTAAAACTACCATTGGATTCAGCAATCCAATTACTGGATATCTACCCAGAGGAAAAGAATTCATTATTCAAAAAAGATATTTGCACACTCATGTTTATAGCAGCAAAATTCACAATTGCAAAATCGTGGACCCAACCCAAATGCCCATCTATCAATGAGTGGATAAAGAAACTATGGTATATAAGAATAGCTACCCCTGCTTGCTTTTGGTTTCCATTTGCATGTAATACATTTTCCCCCCATTTACTTTAAGTTTATTTGAGTCCTTATCTACTAGATGAGTTTCCTGAAGGCAGCAGATAGTTGGTTGGTGAGTTCTTATCCATTCTGCTCTTCTGTATCTTTTAAATGGAACATTTGGGTCATCTACTTTCAGTGTTAGTATTGAAATGTGAGGTACCATTGCATTCATCATGCTCTTTGTTGCCTGTATACTTTGTTTTTTTTGTTTTTAGTTCTTGTTTTTTAACTTGTATTTTTGTTTTATAGGTCTTGTGTGGTTTATGCTTTAAAGAGGTTCTGTTTTGATGTTCTTCCAGGATTTGTTTCAAGATTTAGAGCTCCTTATTTAAGATCTTGTAGTGGTGGCTTGGTAATGGCAAATTTTCTCAGCATTTGTCTGAAAAAGACTGTATCCTTCCTTTATATACGATGCTTAGTTTCACTGGATACAAAATTATTAGGTGACAATTGTTTTGCTTCAGGAGGCTGAAGATAGAGCCCCAATCCCTTCTAGCTTGTAGGGTTTCTGCTGAGAAATCTGCTGTTAATCTGATAGGTTTTCCTTTACAGGTTACCTGGTGCTTTTGTCTCACAGCTGTTAAGATTCTTTCCTTCATCTTAACTTTGGATAACCTGATGACAATGTGCCTAGGCAAAGATCTTTTTGAGATAAATTTCCCGAGTGTTCTTTGTGCTTCCTGTATTTGGATGTCTAGGTCTCTAGCAAGGCCAGGGAAGTTTTCCTTGATTATTCCTGCAATTATGTTTTCCAAGCTTTTAGAATCCTCTTCCTCCTCAGGAATACTGATTATTCTTAGGTTTGGTCATTTAACATAATTCCAGACTTCTTGGAGGCTTTGTTCATATTTTCTTTGTCTTTGTTGGATTAAGTTAATTCTAACACCTTGTCTTCGAGCTCTAAATTTCTTTCTTCTACTTGTTCAATTCTATTGCTGAAACTTTCCAGAGCATTTCACATTTCTAAAAGTATGTCCACAGTTTCCTGAATTTTTGATATTTTTTTCTTTAAGTTATCTATTTCCTTGAATATTTC
>NW_016803025.1:40649-58952 GCF_001698545.2 Rhinopithecus bieti | reverse complement strand
TTTTTTTTTTTTATAAGATCAAGGGAGCTAACCAAAGCGAAACCCCATGTACCAAAATCTTAGCAAGCATAACTATAGCCACCAGTTATTTGGGCATGCTGGCAGCCTCGGAATTTTAAGCGGTCCTTGCCCCACTTTTGTTTCATTTTGATATATGTCTTCTAATCATTTGGTTTGTCTCTTCTCACCTTCAGCCACTGAACTCCAAATGGTCAAGCAATCGGAGCCTCAAACAATGGCCCCCTTTTACCAAGGATCCTTAGATAGGCCTCTGAGAGAGATCTGACTACTGTTTTCACAATACAGCACTACCAGTCAACAGAAAGCATTTAAGATCAGTAATCGTCCTTATCCTTATCCTTATCCTTATCCTTATCCTTATCCTTATCCTTGTCCTTGTCCTAATGGCAGTTAGATGTACTTCTTTGGAGGGCATGATGATAGAGGAAGGAGACAGCCAAATGTCTAGGCAATTAGGGAAGGGTACCCAGAGGACCTCCAACCCATCTAGGTCATTGTATACAGGGGTCTTGCCTAAATATGCCCACAGTAAAAAATTCTGTCCCCTAGCACATGTGCAGTATGGGAAATAAATCAATATGGAGTGACTCAGACTAAGTGCCGGCATGCTCACTAGAAGAATGGGGTGGAGCCACCAAAAATCTGTGCCTTATGCAGGGGAGGAGCCTTACATCTTCAACTCATGTGTAGTGGCCTAGTATTCAATTCATGAGGTGGAAGCCTGCATCCAGGACTCCTAATTTTGGTGACAGCTTTTTTTTTTTTTTTTTTTTTTTTTTTGCTTAATAAATTCTGCCCTCCTTACCTTCTAGTGTGTCTACATGCCTAATTTTTCCTGGTTGTGAAATAAGAACCCAGATTTAGCTGAACTAAGGAGTAAAAAATCTTGCATCAAAACTACCATAATTAAATAGGAAACACAACTGGAGCACACCTTTAAAGAACATACAACAGATTTTGAATATTTTCTTAAACCTTTGAGAAATAAAGATATATCTATTTAAGATTTTTCTCAGGAAGAACCATTAGCTTTTTTCGATATTTAAACACAAGACTCTCTACTTATACATGAAGGAATCCCAACAACTTTATAGTTTAGTCATTATGGTGGATTGGAAGTTCTTTTACATTTTGCTAGTAATTTAACTCTCTTACTACCACAGGGTTCTTTTGTTTGCTTGGCTGTCTACTTCCCTGATTGAAAGGACAAACCCTTATCTCTGACCTTTCTGCTGTTAACCTTTTTGACTCACTCAGGATTGCCTTCAGTTTCCTTTGAAAGTAAAAGTAGACTTTAGCAAGTAGAAGGCATAAGTAAGCAATAAACTTGTTCAATGAATCAGTGAATGAATCTAATAATCCATGACTGCTTTATTATCATTTTTTTTTTTTTTTTTTTGGATGGAGTCTCACTCTATTTCCTAGGCTGGAGTGCAATGGCATGATCTCAGCTCATGGCAGCCTCTGCCTCCGGGTTCAAGTGATTCTCCTGCCTTAGCCTCCCAAGTAGCTGGGATTACAGGCAGGTGCCACCATGCCCTGCTAATTTTGTATTTTTAGAAGAAACGGGGTTTCACCATGTTGGTCAGGCTGGTCTTGAACTCCTGACTTCAAGTGAGCCACCCACCTTAGCCTCCCAAAGTGCTGGGATTACAGGCCTGAGCTAACCCTCCAGCCAATTATCATTTCTTTCCCTTTGCTTTACTTCTAAAGAAATCTTACACTTGTTTTGAGTTTCTTTTCCTCTTTTTTCTTTTTCAACATTTGTTTTAGATTCTGGGGATACATGTGAAGGATTTTTATAAAGGTACATTGTGAGATACTGAGGTTTGGGGTATGAATTATCCCATCTCCCATAGTACCCAAAAGGTAGTTTTTAAATTATTTCCCCACTCTACCCTCTTATATTCCCCAGTGTCTATTGTTCCCATCTTTATGTCAACATGTACCCTTTGTTTAACTCCCACTTATAAGTGAGAATATGCAATATTTTATTTTCTGTTTCTGCATCTATTCACATAAGATAATGGCTTCTAGATGCATCCATGTTGCTGCAAAGGACATTATTTTATTATATTTTTATTGCTGCATAGTATTTGATGATGTATATGTACCACATTTTCTTTTTCCCATCCACAATTGATGGGCACCTGGGTTAATTCCATGTTTTTGCTATTGTGAACAGTGCTGTGAAGAACATATGGGTGTATGTATCTTTTTGATAGAATGATTTATTTTCCTTTGAGTATATACCAAGCAATGGGATTGTTGGCTCAAATGGTAGTTCTGTTTTAAGTTCTTTGAGAAATCTCCAAACTTTCCACAGTGACTGAACTAATTTACATTTCTACCAACAGTGTTGTAAGCATTCCCTTTTTTTCCCAGCCCCACCAACACCTTATTTTTTCTTTTTCTTTTCTTTTAAAGCCATTCTGTGAATTGGTATCTCTTTATGGTTTTGATTTACATTTTTTGAGTTCCTTTTGTTTTGGACTCTACTTTTTCCATTTCTGTGTCTTAGCAATATAAAATAGAGGTTATGATTACCTGGTGTACTTGCATTTTAGAGTCAGAATACTTGAGAACAACTTTTACTTTGAAAGCAGTATTTTTTTAAAACAATTTTTATCATTATTTGCCTGTTAAGTGTTTACTGATTACATTGTGTTAAATTGTTCTTAACATTTATCACTCAGAGAGCAAAAGTATTTGATACTTTGAGACAAACTGCTTATTGTTAAAGAACTTGTAGCTGCAAATCAATGCTGTAATAGGATATCATTTTAAAACACTTTTAAACTAAGCACATGATTTTCCAACAGACTTATTTCTCAATGATTGTTAAAAACTAAAAATTTCCTGGCCATTGTGAAATTGTAGTAGAATATATATAGAAAGCTTGGTGCTGTTTAAAAACNACTCAGAGAGCAAAAGTATTTGATACTTTGAGACAAACTGCTTATTGTTAAAGAACTTGTAGCTGCAAATCAATGCTGTAATAGGATATCATTTTAAAAACACTTTTAAACTAAGCACATGATTTTCCAACAGACTTATTTCTCAATGATTGTTAAAAACTAAAAATTTCCTGGCCATTGTGAAATTGTAGTAGAATATATATAGAAAGCTTGGTGCTGTTTAAAAACAGTTACTTCAGTGACTCCTTATTGCTTACAGTATAGAGTTCTAAATTCTTATCCTCAATACGTAAATCCATAGTCTCCTGCTTTCCCATTAGTCTCCCTCATAAACTCTGCAAAGTAGAAGCATCTTTTCACTTACCCTCAATATAGTTTGTATTCTTTTTATAGCTCTATTTCTATGCATTTTTATTCAATTCCTTTGCTTAAAATGGTCTCACTAATCCTTTCTCTTTGTAATAATTATTATCAAAAATTTTGATATTAAATAATTTCATTGAGCACATGGTAACTATACAATGTTAGTTAAGTACCTGACATTGATTTTCTCCTTTAATTCTTGTGATAACCCAATGCAGTGGATACTGTTACGATCACTATTTCACAGATAAGAAAACTGAGACCAAAAAGATTACATAGCTTGTTCAAAGTCCTGATAATACACACTGTATGTGGTTAGGCTTGAATTCAAACCCAGTTTTATACTGATACAAGAGTTGTGACTCTTGTGTTATGCTACCTGGAATCAGCTTTCTCAAAACACTTTTGTTTCATATTGTAACTAACTAAAGATAGTAAATGGTTCCAGTGCAGGTTTTTTGATCCTTAGTTCAGTTAAATATGGGTTCTTGTCTCATGGCCAGGAAAAGTTAGGCATGCAGCACATAGCAAAGTGAGGACTGTGGGATTTACTCAGCAAAAGGAAAACCGTCAACAAAAAGAGGGGTCCTGCACACAGGTTTTCACCTCACAAATTGGGTACCAGGCCACCATACATTAGTTGAAGAGGCCAGGCTTCTTCCCTGTATGAGGTGCAAATTCCTGGTGACTCCACCCCATTCTTCCAGTGAATACGCGGGCCCTTAGTCTGAGCCACTCCAAATTGATTTATTTCCTTTACTGCACATGCATTAAGGGATGGAATTTTTTTACCGTGGGCATGTTTAGACAAATCCCTTATACACAATGACCCGGGTGGGTTGGAGATTCTCCAGGGACCCTTCCCTATTTGCCTAGGCATTTGGTTATTTCTGCCTGTATCATTTTCACAAATAAATATGATCAACTGTTGAAAAAGAATTTGTCTCAAAAAATCATCAGTGTAAAAGCATGGCCTTCTCTTTGTGTCTTAACCACAACCATGGAGCCTAGTTGTTCCTAATAAAAGGCTACTCTTGAAACACTGTCAATATGGTGAGAACTGATCCTAGTTGGGGGCCAAATACTTAGGCATAAATAGTGTTTTCTATTACTTCAAAATATCATCAAAATAAAATGGTCATTTATTTTGGAAACAAACAACTTATCGCCCTTGTTTCCCTGAAATAGATAACTGATTTTAAGTCAATCCATTTATGTAGATATAACCTTTGAGTAATGGTAGGCCTTGGTAATTGTGGGAATTACTTACATTTCATTAACTTTGACACACGTTTTTTTTTCAAATGCATTCTCCATTATTAATGCATTTAGAAGAGATGGTATACTAATAACCCCCTATATGTTTATATAAGCATAACATTACATTGCAAAAGTATTTTATGTAGAATTTCTCATATATTCCTAACAACAGCCTTTGAATTTCTTTTTCTTATTTTATAGTTAATTGATGTTCAGTGAAATTAAGTGGTTCACCCAAGGTTATACGTTTTTCGCATGTCAGATACACCACTAGAATCAAGGCATCTAACTCTCAGTCCAGTGCTGTTTCCATTTCAACAATCCAAGCATCTTTTCTCTCAGAGAGAGGTGAGAGGGTCATCACCTTGAAATTCTTTCTTTAGAAAGACCTTAGTTCATTACTCTTTTCTTATTAATATTCACATTTCCTTATGTCTCTTAAATCATGACCTCTGTCACTGCCAAAGACATCCTGAGTTTATGGTTCTCCTACCATGGTAGAACCATAGCTTTCTTCACAGAGAAAATTTTATAGGCAATTTTTACGGTGTTTGGAAGAATGCTATTCTAGAAATAGCAGTTTTTCACTGATATGGAGGTAGTCTGTTCTGACTATTAGAATAGAGTGTGAACAATTCTGAATAAAAAAGCAAAGTTGCATAACTCTGTGTCATATTTTCTGGGCTGAGTTTTTTTAAACAGTAGGTCTAGGAAATTGAATAGACCAGGGTTCTCAGTGGATCTGGATGTGCTAATTAATTAGAATGAGTATCAAAGATATCTTAGGAGGCCTCTGTTGGAAAGTGATAAATTGATGAAAAGTCATATAGTTCAGCACTGCCCAATGCAATTATAATGCAAGCCATATATGTTATTTTATATTTTTGTGTAGGCACAACTTAAAAAGTAAAATAAATTCAATAATATATTTATTTTAACCAATATATGTCCATATAGTATAATTTCAACAGTCAATAAGTATTTTAAAAATATTAAGTATATAATTTACACTCTTTTTTATGCTAAGATTTTGAAATCTGGTATTTTTTACATTTATAGTTTGTATCAATTTGGATCAACCATATTTCAAGTGTTTATTAGCCACATACAACTAGTGTCTACTGTGTTAGACAACAAAGCCTGGACATTTTTTTGAAGACTGTTCCAGATATGGCCATGGAAATGCTGAACTGTTGCTACCATTTGGAAAAGAATAAAGGTATATTTTTAGGCCTCAAGATATGAGAGTTCTTATAGGGCTGATACAGAAGTAGACTAAAACAGAGTTTATCAACTTCAGCACTATTGACATTTTTGGTTGAATAATTATTTGGTGTGGTGGGGCTGTCTTGATCATTACAGAATATTTAGCAGCATCCCTGGCCTTTATCCAGTAGATGTCAATTGGACTCCTTCCTAGTTGTGATAACCAAATATGCCTTCAGAATATATTAAATGGTCCTGTAGTAGCATGGGGGTGGGGAATGTCAACCTCTGGTTCAGAATGACTGATCTGCCAAGCAAAGTTTTTTAGACTCAGGCTGGGTAATACACAAAACAAAGATTCTCAAATTCTGAGCTCTGAATATCAATTTTCTATTCCATTGTCAATGTATGCATCTTAGATGGATGGATAAGAAAACTAACATGACTTGGTGATACTTTTAGTATTTTGCTGTTATTTAAACCAATGATTTTAAACCTGGATTGAATTGTTTAGCTTTTCTTTCTTAAAAAGTTAGAAAGGATATTCTTGAACCTCTCCCAGCAGTAAGTGGAGGAATAAATAAATGGTTGATGGTTCAGAGAAAACTAATTTAAACTGGGGAAAACAGACATGTATCTTGCAAATTGTGAAAGGTTATAGGTATGTATACTTTTTCCAGTCCATGACACATTAGCCAACTTTCAAAACCCTCCAAAATCTGATATCCCTCTGTCTATCCAAAAGTGTCTCTTACAACTCTCCAATAGAAGCCTAAACCAGTCAGCCAGATCTCTTATGGTTTGCTGAGTATACCATGGTCTTTCCCACAGTCATGCATTTATTTATGCTGTTCCTTTCATGGAGAATGCACTCTCTGTTTCCTTTTACTATCTAAATTTAATTTATTTGTAAAATACTGTTCAAACCCTAGCTTATTCTACAAGCCATCTCTGACTTAATTGACTTATGGTGACCAACCTTTTTTCTTTTATGCTGTGGCACATTAAATGTTAAGTCGGTAGGTGTTATTTTGTGTGGATTGGTCTTGTATCTATGTAAGGCAGAAAAGTTCTTGGAGGACAGGGGCTGTAGTTTTTTTTTTTTTTTCTTTTCCCAAATGCAAAATCACAGACCCCTAGAAAGTAACTGGCAGTGTGTTCCAGTGTGAATTGTCTGAGAAGCAGATTCTCAATTGGAGTTCAGTCAGATGGATGCTTATTAGGGAGTGGCCATGAGTCAACAACTGTAGAGGGGAGGAGAAGAAAGTAGAACTGAGCAGAGGGAGACAATGAGCTACAATGTAGTTACAAAAGCCTCAGTCAACCTCACAGGGAGATGTAGAGCTAAAATGGCTCTCACTGAGCCAAAACTGCCAAACTTTTATAACCTCACCTCAAGTCACTGTGTAACTGCCCAATGGGTTCTTTTTATGCACTGCCTAGATAGAGCCAATTTACCAAGGCAAAGGAATTGCAATAGAGAAAGTGTTTAATTAACACAGAAACAGCTGAATGGGAGACCAGAGTTTTATTATTACTCAATTAGTTCTCCACAAAATATGGAGACTGGGTTTTTTTAAGGACAATTTGGTGGGTAAGAGGCCGTGGAGTGAGGAGTTCTAATTGGCCAGGTAAGAGATGAAATCATAGGGAATCAAGACTGTCCTCTTGCACTGAGTCAGTTCCTTGGTGGGGACCACAAGAGTACATGAGCCAGGTTATCTGAGTGGCACCAGCTGATCCATCAAGTGCAGTGTCTGAAAAATACCTTGAGCACCAATCTCAGGTTTTATAATAATGATGCTATTCTCAGAAGTAATGGGAGATGTTTAGAAGAATGTGGCCTCTAGCTGATGACTACTAAACCATAGTTTCTAATCTTGTGGCTAATTTATTAGTTCTACAAAGGCAGTCTGGTTACCAGGCAAGAAGGGGGTTTGTTTTGGGAAAGGGCTATTATCATCTTTGTTTCCAAGTTAAACTATAAACTAAGTTCCTCCCAAAGTTATTTCGGCCTATCCTCAGAAATGAACAAGGGCAGCTTGAAGTTTAGAAGCAAGACGGAGTCAGTTTTGTCAGATGTCATTCATTGTCATAGGTTTATCAGTCATAATTTTTTAAAAGGCAGTTCAAATTGAATATTGGCTTTCCCTAGCATGGTATGACCTTGGGCAGTTCCTGAAAGGGCTGATTGCACTCCCAACAGCTAGGGCAACAAATACTTCTTTGAAGGTGGATCTAGATGACACATTGCCATGTTTATCAAAGTGATAGTTGTATAGAAGAGGTTCAGTAAATGTTTGTTAAATGTTATAAAACCTTGCCATGGTGCTAACTAGCAGCAGAATGAATCAGGAAATGCTTTTGTCTGTTGGTCTGATTGGGTGGGCCTATTTGATAGCTAAACAGATGGCTTCTCTAAGGAGCACTCCCTTTCCAGGACAAGAGAAAGGATTGCTTATAATATACCCCAAATTACTGCTTCAGGGATTAACCATTATAATTGTTTTGAAGAATATATAGTAATTATGACATTATCAAAAAGATTTTGAGACTGAAGCAGCATAAAAGCTGCTGGGTATGTAAAAAATCAATTTAGCCAAGTGCAGGTGCTGAAAGACCATGTATAAGCTTATGGGATCAATGACATTAAAAAAAGAAAAAGGCCAAATCCTTATTTCATTAATTGCTATTTCCATTCTTCTATAGACAAAAGAAGGAATGGTTGAGATAGGATGGTGGGAAACACGACATTTATTTAGTTAGTATTATATTTGAAATCATTTATATACTTATCTGTTTACCCTTGCAGTAATCCTTAGAAATAGACAACACTACCTGTACTTTAGCAGATGAGGAATCTGTAGCTCTGATTTTATACACACACACACACACACACACACACACACACACACATATAATCTCTGGGACCATCATCTTAATAGTTGTCATTATCATCACCACCATTCCTAGGACATATACAGTGTTACTTTGTGCTAGCCACTCTTCTAAGTGTTTTCCATATATGAACTCATAACCTTCTCATAACTGCCTTATAAATTAGGAGCTATTGTTAGTCACCACATTGTAAACAAATAAACAAAAAAATCCTAAGTGCCCCCAACCCCCTTGGAACCAAGTAAACCAACAAACTCTGGGCCAAGGAAAGCCAGAAAAACAGAATTCCTGGCCATGTGGAGAAGGGAGATTGGACACGTCTCATTAAAACCTCTCCCTTTTGGAGTTAAGGGACAACTAACCAGCATTAACATTAAAATAGACATCGTAATCCTGACAAAACAGATTCCTTGACAACAAGAAACCAAATTCCAGCCTGACTCTGGTACAGCATCACATGATTCACAGTTGACCCTGAAGAAAATCAAAATAATTTACCCCCAAATACATTTCTTTGACATATTTCAAAATGGCCCTGAAAAGCCATCTTTGTGAGAGAAATTTTACATCTGTAGAGAGTCTCCATTAATGCAGATAGGCCTTTCCCAGCTCTGGGAGAGATTAACTAAGAATCTCACACTTTTAAGATCTCCAAAACACATTTACCATCTATTCTGGCCTCATCTATATAACAAGAACCTTGGCTTATAACCCCTCTTATGTTAATTCAAGCACTTCTTTCTCTGACTTCAAGTCTTTACCTTAACTCTCAACCAATTGCCAATCAAAAAATCTTTGAAACCACCTATAACCTGTAAGTCCCTCTGCTTTGAGATATCCCACTTTTCAGAGCTGAACCAACTTATACCTTGCATGTATTGATTTATGTCTTTGCCAGTAACTTCTGTCTCCCTAAAATGTAGAAAAGCAAACTGTGAACTAACTTCTCAGGACCTTTATGAAACAGATCCTCAGGCCATGGTCACTCACATTGGCTTAAAATAAAGCTCTTAAAATATTTTACAAAGTTTAGCTTTTCATCGACAACATTTATAAGTAAAGTAACTGAGGAACAGAAAAGTTTAGTAACTTGTTCAATGTCAAAATATAGTGGCAAACCAGAAGTTTGAAATCAGGCAGCTTATCTCTAGTATTTGTCCTCGAAACCACTATGCAAACTTGCCTAACTAGTAAGAGGCAGAAATGGGGGCAGGAAAACAAACAAGTCTGACTGATTCCAGAAACTGCCATTTTCTATTACACAAGAGTGACTCCAAAGGCACCGTGCTTGTACAATTTGGGGAGTCATTCTCTTTTGATTGATTGTAGGTAGAGTCTACATGGAAAATTGGTAACATAATTATTAGGTGACCTTTAGGAAAAAAATACTCATTTTCAGGTATTTGAAGGTGATTTTCATGAGAAATTGCAGGATTTCTACCAAAATGACTGGGAATCAGATCTCACATTTGATGCCTTCTAAAAAATAATGTTCTTTTAATTCTATTTAGCACAGCTATCAAAAGATTTCTGAAGCTTATTTGGCCTCATCTAGAACATGCTGCCATGTATGACTGCCCCAAGTGACAGGAGAAAGCCAAAAACAGGTCCCAGCAATGGAAGTTTTAGCAGGATTCCAGCTGTCAGAATTAACCATGAGCCAACTCCTATAGAATAACCATCCAACTGTATTCTCCATGCTTGGCCTGTTTGTCCAAGTAAATTGCAAACTTATCCAGAACAGAGACTGTGTATTATTTATATCCTTATCCCCTTCTACAATAGAGGTTAAATGAGATTTTGAAACCAAGGAAACTTACTGGTAACTGTATCACAATGCTCATATTTTCTTGACCATGTTGAAAACACATTTTTTTTCCAACCCCGTATAACATGTTAAAATCGAATACTTTCAGTCTCAGTGTTTCTGCAGTGGCCTTACAGTCTGAGAATAGTACAATATGTGCTATATATGATCACATTCTAAAGCAATGGGCTATATGAAAAATCTCGACCACAGTACCTTGCTAACATATTGTGAAACAGGTTTTGTTGCCACAAGCCAGCTCATGATTTCATGAAGCGCTAAGGAAGAGGAATGTATTAACATTGTGACTTTGAAGAATCTGGGATGAGAATGTATACATTGCTTCCTGCTTGGAGTTCTTTCCACTACGTTCCATAAACTACATGATGCAAAATCTCCATTAATATCACATTGGGTATTTTCTGTGAGTAGTTCAGCCCCTAAAGTCTATCACCCTAGGAATTTCCTTTCCACAATGGAATTACAATTATCCTCAGTCTCATCCAGATTCTGATAGTCTATATACTTTTCCAACAAAATTAAGACTTTGGGGGCAAATTATACCTATGTACCAGGCTTCATGTCAGCACAATGTATGATGAATACCAATATTATACTCAAATGTTGTTGGGAACCAAAATGTTGAGGCCAAGAACTGGCTTATCACTGAAAATGTGGTAGGACTTATACTTAAGACAGAGTCTTTGCATCTTCTGTGAAGAGGGTAAACACATTAAAAGTGGGTCAATCTAAAGGATCAAAAAATCTTCAGCATTTTGCCAGAAAAAGCAACAACAAATTGTCAAAGGTAGTTTGCAAAGTAACAGAGAGATAAGGCTGGGTTGAGTATGGCCTGAATTTCCAGAGTTCAAATTCACTAGTGAATTCCAACTCATTATTAATCAATGGAATCCAAATTAAAACATTTATTTTACATATCAGATCAGAAAATATGAAAAGAATGATAATGCCTGGAGATGGAGATGGGAGTGTGGAGATTTAAGATATGTAATAGACTAGTGATGAGGTTATACATTGGTACAATATTTATGAAAGTTAATTATACAATAACTGAATAGTTTTAAAAATTTTGTATATTCCTTAATACGGACAATCCACATCTAGAAAAGTGTCCTACTGGAAATATAAATGTAGGTATAAGCATAGATATTCAATGTAATATTATCTAAAATTGTGAAAGAAAAAACAGAAACAACCTATATGATCATCATTAGGGAGTTAATTTAATAAATCATGGTCTATCCATCTAATTGAATGCTATAGATCCACTAAAATCTATGATGTCTGTTTATGTAAATAAACACAAAATGATGCCTAAAACATTATGTGAAAAGCTCAGTTTGCATATCATTGTGTATGGTATAATCCAATTTCATTAAAAATACCTTTAACATGTAAATATAACTATGTATGCATGTGCGTATACTACACAGGAAAAGTTTTGAGAAAACACATTGAACATTCATGGTCTCCCTAGAGATCAAGGAACTCCTCATTAAGAAACCCTGCCATATCTACAGTCCCACTAAGTTAGGCATTATACATTATTTGGGCAGATTAAAACTATTTGTTTTTCTCTTATCTTCCTCTTCAAATGTTTCACACTCTAGCATTTGCAGAAGTAAAAGTTTATTTTTTTCCTTCCAAAATTTTAATAGGTGTTAGTACTAATATAAATTTTTATACATAATGTTCCTAATATATGCTAAGGCAGAAACTATACACCAAAATTCCTGTTTTACTCACCAGATATCTTGCACATTGTCCGGAGCCATGAAGCCCAGAATTAGCCGACCTCTGTTGCTTGATCTCCGCAAAGCGGAGACAAGACAGCACATTTCCAGGTTCTTTATTACAAACCTTTCCCGCGCGCACCTAAACCCTTCCCGCGCACGCCTAAACCCTTCCGGCGCGCACCTAAACCTTTCCTGCGCGCGCGCTAACTTTTCCCGCGCGCGCGCAAACATTTTTCCCGCCCAGGAAGATATGCAGCCTACGGCGCGGGCGCGATCCTGCGCCCGGGAAAATTACATACCCACGGCGCATGCGCAATTGTAATTTGAGTAAGCCCAGCCTCCTGTCACCGCCCTGGCCCAACCTCTTCCTCTGCCAGCCTATATAAGGCATTGCACCGCCACCATTAAACGAGACTTGATCAGGCTATTTGTCTTGTCTCTGTTTCTCGTGTTTTCTTGTCTCCTCCATTCCCACTCCCCCTTCCAGGGTCTGTTCGACTGTCCTGCAGGTCGGGACAGCACATAATGACATAGACTGCCCTATGTTGAGGAAAATTTTAAGATCTTCATAGCCAACTACTGAGTCAGCCCATATTCAGAAAGGGAACAATGCCAAGCAATAAATTTATTTGACTGTGCCTCACTGGATATATGGACTAGAACATCAGTGCTACCACTACCATTTTAGCAGAGATTATTATTTTTTTCTTTTGAGATGGAGTCTTGCTCTGTTGCCCAGGCTGGAGTGCAGTGGCATGATCTCAGCTCACTGCAGGCTTTGCCTCCTGGGTTCCAGCAATTCTCCTGACTCAGCCTCCTAGGTAGCTGAGATTAAAGGCACACACCACCACACCTGGCTAACTTTTGTATTTCTAGTAGAGATGGGTTTCACCACATTGGCCAGGCTGGTCTCAAACTCCTGACCTCAGGTGATCCACCTGCCTCAGCTTCCCAAAGTGCTGGGATTACAGGCATGAGACACTGCACTGGGCCTACAGATAATTTTTTTACAACACATATGGAACTCACTGAAAAAAAAGCAGTTTCAATCAAATGGGACTGCCAATCCTCAAACTGTATGTCTTTGACAGGGATTAAATGATGTCAGTTGTATTGAATTTGGTATTAGTGTTTGGTAGGAGTAATCTCAAAAGCCTTTTTAAGTAGATTCAATGTCATTGATTTAACTAAAATATATAAATTCAGTAGGACTAGTCCTAGATTTGTTACCATAGATATTTTCCCAAATGTCCCTCCTTCATAAAAATGTCATTTTTCATAAATCTCAGTAATTTCTTTTCAGGTTGTAGGCAGGTCTCCATTTAGCAAATGGCATTCTCCGTAGGGATTTTTCTTCTTCAAGGTACTCTGGATGTTGCCATTAATTATAACCTCACAGTATACATTGTTAAACATTTTGGGATTCATTTTGCTTATGGGCATAATTTCACAAAGCCTCTCCTAATGGGTCTTGGTTGGGCATTGAGACACCAGATTTCTTTCTCTGAAGGAAAAGAATACACTTAATATGCCATGAGATGTGGTTTGGGATATCTGTATGGTAAAGATGATTCTGAGGATAAAGGTGACTTTTTCATTCAAGTTGACTTTATGTTGATTCATCTTAGAGACAAAAAGAAAAATCAGATCCAAGAAGGCTTTCAAATGCATTCCCAGCATGTTTCACAAAGATAGTTTTAAGACCTTTTGAGAAGAAGTATATTTTATGTTTGAAGTTAACTTTTCAATAAGGATTTTTGCTTGCTTGGAATTTAATTATCTCTTTGAGTTAGAACATATTTTAGTAAGCTCAAGAATAGTTTTCTAATTAATTTCAATTCCTGGGAATTGATAATGTAAGAAAACAAACAAGGTAACCATGAAAGTAGTCTTCCTTATTGCAAAGACAAAAGGCAACAAATTAGTATTAATTTGTTTTGAATGCATCACAGAAGGTACAAGAAAAATTCCTGTTACATATTTGAAAATAACAAAAATTTGCAACATTATCTGTCATTAAATATGTATAGAGAAATCAGGGCTAGTATTGTCTTAGAGGTAACTTGAAGGTTACTTAAAAGTTACAGGCTGGCCAAGTGGAACTAGGCCAATACCTGCAGCCTTACTATGTTTTAAGTTAAAATATAACAACTCAATGGAAATGGCTTATCCAATTGTTCAATTCTTGCTAAGTCTCTAGCACACATTTTTATTCTGTTGATATTTATTTCATGTGTGATAATAAACTATGTAATTTAAACAGAATGTTAAATTCAAACATCAGACCATGAGAAGGTACCCTGGAAACACTATTGACACCTCATAAAGTGAACTTTTGTACATTTGAACACATTAATTTATAAAATTTACTCTTTCTTAACTGAATGTTTGTACAGCTTAGTAGAAGAAAAGTAGTCATTAGTTTCTTGAAAACTCATCTTTCGGTTTTTCATCTATTCTAATGAGTCAGGCAGATTTTGAATTCTATACCAAAATTCTCTAGAAGTATACTATGTATAATACATAAAAACTGAAGACACATCTATGTTTTTCCCATGCATCAGGCAACTTCATTGTCAAAAACAGTTGAAAAGAGAGGAGTAATTAGACAGAGGGAAGAAGGAAGAAGAATGCTAGAACCTTAGAGATAGATGAGGGCATAAGTGGTTATGGGGATCCAATTCCAGCTACACAGTACAGATCATTATGTTTTCTTCTAGAAGCCCTCCAATAAATTGATTTAATGGTCTCTGTTCTCTGTTGTTCGTTGTTTCTCTTATTTTATTATAGTGCTATTTAATATGTTTTTGTGTGTCTGAACAATTTCAGTTTTAGCCCACATGCACCTTTTCAGGTTTCTTCCAACATGAACCACATACAAAAATTGACTCGCATCTTTCTTATAATAGCTATTCAACCAAATTGAAATGGATTATCGCCCAACTCCAGAACAAAGCAACTCCAAATTCCATATTAAATTTTCACAGAGAATTTAACTCTACCATTTTAGTATTAGCTTTGACTAGTCTCAAAAATCTTTCTGGAAAATTTATGTCACCTTAAAAATACGATGAGCCTAAATTGCACAAACTATTCTTGTCACCATTTCAGTCTCTTTCACCATACTTCTTGTGCCTGTGGCCTCAATTATAATCTCTGTGCTTTGGATTTGTAGCTTTGATCTTCATAAGTGCTAGTATTGTATCTACACCTGTGTACTGGATATCATCACTTGAAAATATTAATGCCATTCATTGGATCTAAATGAAAATGCATGTTCTTTTCCTGAAACAAGTTCGCTTTATTGATACTATGTTTCTATTAGTGATATTTTCATCTTTTCAGTCATCCAGGGTTATCCTGAAAGACAGACAGTGACCTAGCACTTCTCCAAAATTCTGGAGAATAAGGTCAGGATATAATGATAGGGTAGAAACGATGGCCATGTAGTTTCTAGATTGAACCACAAAACAAAAAAACAGCTATATTGGCTAGATCAAATATCATCTGAGCTTTACCATTGATGATGCCAGTATTTGGGACACTGATATTGGTACCTCTTAGAAATAGTTCTCAACTTGTAAACCATACATCCTGACAGTTATATAAGGTAAACATTTGAGTTTGTTGATCCAAGATAGTATCAAAGAAAGAGATCATGGCTGCTTAAAAAGGAAGTCTTCATTCGGGAATACTTCTTTCCTCCAGATAGTCATGAATCTTGGCACAATCAGTCTTTTAGATAGGCACTTTTTAGAACTGCCCATATCATTACTGATTTTAAAAAAAGAAAACCAACTAGGAATAAAACAAACTTAAAACATTGTAATTTAGCATGGCCATTAAACTCAATAAATCTTCATGACATTCGAACTTTATCTCTAATATTCAGCCTCTAAGGTTAGAGCTTTTCCCCCAGTTTCCAATTCAGAAGTTCTAAAGTAAGATCAATTTGCTTAGTTCCAGTATATGAACCAATAAAAATATTGTGAGCACCAGTTACCTACAAGCTTCTCTTGCTGTTTGTGCTTAGAAAATAACTTATGAAATTTTAGAAAAATACAAGCATACTTAATTGTGTCATCTATTATAGTTGAGTTCAAGTATCTACATATAGGAATACTTATTTTATTATGATATTATTTTAAAATTCTCCTTTAAGCTGTATAGGAGACATTATATTGTGTTTTTAATTTTGTGTGCATAGAGGTTATATTAACTATCAACTCGATTTCAACATAGTAAAAGGGGTGTCATGACATATTTGTTATTAAAAATAAGGTCAGTCCACCTGAAAGATGATTGAAACTTAAAATAAAAATTGAAGTAAGGTTTGATAATAGATGTTTTTTGTAGAGATAATTTCAACTACTTAAAAAATTGAAGTAATAATTCACCCATTGTGGTTGTGTAAGTATTAAATTAGATTACACATATAAAGCATGAATTATTTTGCTATTATATTAAAATTACTCAATAAAATAGGCTATTATTGTAATTCAGTTATCATTTCTGATAATTTATGATACACTTCATAAAATATACATAACATATGTGGTAAAAATATATAGTACACTTGACACAGTTTAACACCTATCCTCCCTAAACACTTTCACTTGTCTTGTGGATTTTAAAAATTCTTGCATTTGCTCTTATCTCTTAAGCAGATCCTTTCCAGTCTCCCTTTCTCATTACCCCTAATTCCCATGATCTTTTAACTTTGGAGTGTGCCAGAGCTCAAAACTTAGACATTTGTCCCTATACACGATAACTGTTGGTGGTATCACCTTGTCTCTTGGCTTTAAACAATACCTACACCCTGATGATTCCCAAATCCATACACCCAGCTAGGAATACTTTCCTAAACTCTAGCCTCATATATACAACTTTCAACTTGATATCTCTGCTTATATATCTAATATGAATCTCCAATAGATGTCTAAAACCCAACTCCTAATACCTCCCCATCTAAAAATAACAATTTATTTTATACTGCCATTTTTTCCTGTCTGTTATTGACTGTATTTTACCAGTTATTGGGGAAAGAAATCTTGAAAACACTCTCAACTATTTTTTTTTCATTCAGTGTATATAACACAGTCTCTCAATGAATTATGCCATTAGCTGTACTCTCAAAAAATATCTGAATTATGACCATTTATTCTCACCACCTGCATTGCTGCAACTCTGCTCTAAGTCACCATCATCTCTGCCCTGTATGATTATATCATCCTACTTTTTCAGTCTTTTTTCACCCTTGCCCCTCAACTCTATGGTATTCACAACATAATAATGAAAGTGATACTTTTAAAACAAAAGCACTGCAGTGTGGCTCCCTATCTCACAGTAAATGCTAAAACTGTACACTGGCTTATAAATTAGTAAACGATATGGCTTTCCAATCTTGTCACTATTTTCTCCCTTGCTTTCTCACTGCAATTGCCCAATATTGGTGCTGTTTTTAGAAAAATTTTCATGCTTAAGGGCCTTTGCACGCACACACTGTTTCTTCTGCCTAGAATATTATTCCCCCAGTTATCTACATGACTTGTTACATCATCTCTTTAAGGTATTTCTTCCAATATCAAATATATTCAATTAAGCTTTCCCTGACTATCCTACTTAAAATCATGAATGTTCTCCAGTATCCCTCCATTATATTTGCACATGATTAATTTTTTATTCATAGAACATAATTTTATTCATAGAACTTTTTTCTTCACCAATATCCTACACAATTTACCTGTTTGTTTTCTTAGTATCTGTCTTCTTCCAATAGAATCTAAGGACCACAAAGGCAGGCATTTTTTGTTTGTATTTATTTATGTATCCCTGCACCTAGAACAATGGCATTTAGGAGGTGCTCAAAAAATATTTATCAATAAATGCACTAATATTATGCCTTTTACTTAATGCCTAAACAGAGCATGACTAAATTATTACCACCTTCATGATGCCAATGCCTAGTACATAATAATTCCAGGAAGAAAATCATTTTAAATTGCTGGTGCACTTACATCTGTTTGATGTATAAAGCAAAAAAAAAAAAAAAAAAAAATTAAAAAATAAAACC
>NW_016803025.1:35156-38120 GCF_001698545.2 Rhinopithecus bieti | reverse complement strand
AAAAAGGGCTATCGTAGATAAGACATTTTTATTTATGAAGGATAAGTTGAAATACAGTATGGGAATTTAAAATCATTAATGTAAAAGTTAATGGTCTGTCCTTTAATTATGTAGCCAAGGCTGAGTTCTTAATATAAATGCTAAAATGATCATTAATAACAATCTATACACTGATATCCCATCTGGAAGTTATCACAAATGCATGTTCTGGAGTGCTAAGTTGATAGTTATTTCAGAGAACTGATTTCTGTATTGTAAAGAGACATTAGATATTCTTTTATTTAGAGGTGACATGATTTTTATTATTCATAACTGTCTATCCACTGAATAGTGAGACAATTTTTCTGAATGAGGACTTATAGTATTCATAATTAACCCAAGAAACTCTTCATTTGGTTATTTTCAGCTTTTAGTGAGTTTCAAAATATTTATTTGCATAGGAATAAATCATACTATGGTATAGTGCATACTCCTTTAAATATGCTTTTGAATTTCATTTATTAGTATTTTGTTGAGAATTTTCACATCAAAATTAATAAGAATATTGGTTTATAGTTTTCTTATAGAATGTTTGTTTGGCTTTGATATGAAATTATGCTGGTCTCATGCATAAGTTTGAAAGTATCCCTTCCTCCTGAAATTTTTGGGAGAGTTTGAAATGGATTGAAAAGAATCAGTATTATATTGTCTTTGTAAAAAAAGGTTTCATTTTTACAAAAAGTAGTCTTCAAATTGTAGCATTTACATTTATCATACTCATGGTTAAAATATATTTGGGTTTTCTAAATTTTAACAGCTTTATTTAGGCATAATTGATATATAAATAGTTGTACATATTTAATGTGAACAATGTGATGAGCTTGGACATATGCAAACACCTATAATACCATCACCATAATCAAAATAATAAAATGTATGTCATTTTCCAAAGTTTTCTGGTGTCTTGTTTTCATTTTGTGGTAAGTACACTTAACATGAGTTACCCATATGAGTACCCCAATATCCCTGATGAACATTCATGTAAAAATCCTCAACAAATTTCTGGCAGATTGTCTTCAAAATCACACAAGAAGAATTATCCACCATGATCAAGGGGAATTTGTCCTGGAGATACAAGTATAATTGACCACATACACAATTCAGTAAATGTGAATAAATTACATTAAGAAAATGAAGGATAAAATCATATGATCACCTCAATAAATGCAGAAAAGCATCTGGCAAAATTCCAAACTCTTTTATGATAAAATTGGACAACAAACTAGGTACAGAAGAAATGTATCACAACATATAAAGGCCAAATATGGCAATCCCACAGCTAAAATTATTTATATATATATATAAACTCTTATTTAATATGTGAATATGTTATAGAATTCACCCATGAAACTACATAGTCCAGGACTTGTTTTGTTGGGGAATTTTGATTATTTTCTCAATTCCTTATTAACTATAGGTCTCTTCAGAATTTCTAGTTCTTTATGATTCTCTCCTGGTAGGTTGTGCATGTCTAGGAATTTTTGCATTTTATCTAGTTTATTCAAAGTGTTGGTGTACTCTTATTATCCTTTTATTTATGTAAAATCAATCATAATGTTCCCAATTTCCTCTCTTTGTTTAGTAGCTTTAATCTTTTCTCTTAGTTATTTTATTATGTTCACTTACATCATTATGATTGCCTTATTTCTTCTAGTTTTAGGTTTATTTTATTCTTTTCTAGTTCCTTAAGGTGTAAAGTTAGGTTACTTATTTAAAAAAAATTTTTTTTTGAGACAGAATCTCACACTGTCACCCAAGCTGCAGTGCAATGGCACGATCTTGGCTCACTGCAACCTCTGCCTCCTGAGTTCAAATGATTCTTCTGCCTCAGCCTACCCAGTGGCTGGGATTACAGGCACCCACCACCATGCCCAGCTAATTTTTTGTATTTTTCATAGAGATGGGGTTTCACCATGTTGGCCAGGCTGGTCTCAAACTCCCAACCTCGTGATTCACTCACCTCGGCCTCCCAAAGAGCTGGGATTACAGGCATGATTCACCATGCCCGGCCTCTTCTTTTTTAATGTAAGCATTTATAGCTATAAATTTATCTCTTAGAAATACTTGTGCTGTGTTCCATATGTTTTGGAATGTTCTGTTTTGTTTTCATTTGTCTCATGATATTTTTAAATCAATCTCATAATTTTTAAACAGCCTTTGCCTCATGGGTCATTAAGAATGTATTTACTTTGCACATGTTTGTGAATTTTCCAATTTTTTTCTCTGTTACAGATTTCTGGTTTTGTTCCATCATATTGGAAAAAATACTTTGTATGATTTGAATATTTTAAAAATTATTAAGATTTGTTTTGTGATTAGCCTATGGTCTGTCCTGGAGAATGTCCTATGTGCATTTTAGTAAAATGTATATTCTGCTGTTCTTTGTTGGAATGTTCTACACATGACTGTTAGGTCCAATTGATTTATAAAGTTTTTCACATCCTCTATTTCCCAACTTATTTTCTGTCTGGATGTTCTTTCCGGTATTGAAAGTGGTGTACTAAAGTCTGCAACTACTATTGTTGAACTTTTTTCCCTTTAATTCTGCAAATATGTATATTATATATTTTGGAGCTTTGATATTTGATGTGTATGTAATTATAATTGTTATATCTGCTTCATAAATTAACCCTTTCATCAATATATTAGGTCCTTCTTTGTCTCTTGAAACAGTTTTAGCCTTGCAATCTATTTTATTTAAAATGAATTAAGCCACCTGTGTTCTCTTTTGGTTACTATTTGCATGTAACATATTTCTTAATTTTTTAACTTTCAAATTATTTGTGTCTTTACACTTAAATTGACTCTCCTATGGACCACATATAATTAGATCTTTTTTTTCCTTTTATCCATTGTGCTAATATGTGACTTTTGATTGGAGAATTATTCCACTTCAATTTAAAGTATTTACTCAAAAAGAAGGAC
>NW_016803025.1:26210-30783 GCF_001698545.2 Rhinopithecus bieti | reverse complement strand
AACAAGCAAAAATAAAATAAATAAAACTCTATTCCTTATATTCATTCCCTCACTTTTTAACTTTTTATTGTTTATAATTATATCATATTGTGGTGATAATGTCTTGAAAAGTTGTTGTAGTTATTACTTTTGATTGGTTCATCATTTAGTATTTACACTTAGGATAAGAGTAGCTTACACACCACAGTTACAGTGTTTAAGTCTCTGCTTTCTTTCTCTGTATTTACTATTACCAGTGAGGTTTTTTTTTTTTTTTTTTTTTTTTTTTATTTTGGGGGTTTTTTTTTTTTTTTTTTTTTTTTTTTTTTTTACATTCAGGTGTTTATTTATTCCTCATTAATATCCTTTTTTATCTGACTGAAGTACTCTGTTTACCATTACTTGTAGGACAGGCCTGATAAGAATGAAATCCCTCATCTTTTGTCTGGGAAACTTTATTTCTCCTTCATGTTTAAAGGATATTTTCACTGGGTATACTCTCCTAGGGTAAACATTTTTCTCGTTTTTTCTTGAGCATTTTAAATATGTCATGGCAGTCTCTCCTGTCTGTATGGCTTCCACTGAAAAGTCTACAGTCAGATGTATTAGAGCTTCATTGTATGTTACTTGTTTCTTTTCTCTTGCTACTTTAAAAATCCTTTCTTTTCCCTTGACCTTTGGGAGTTTGTTTACTGAATGCCTTGAAGTAGTCTTCTTTAGGTTAAACCTACTTGGTGTTCTATAACCTTCTTAGACTTGCATATTGACAGCTTTCTCTAGGTTTTGAAATTTCTCTGTTATTATTCTTCTGAATAAACTTTCTACTCTTATCTCTTTCTCTACCTCCTCTTTAAGGACAATAACTTTGAAATTTGTCCTTTTGAAGCTATTTTTCTAGATTCTGGTAGACATGCTTCATTGTGTTTTATTCTCTTTTCTTTTGTCTCTTCTGTGTACTTTCAATTATCCTGTATTCAACCTCACCAATTCTTTCTTCTGCTCGATCCATTCTGCTATTAAAGAACTCTGATGCATTCTTCAGTATGTCAGTTGCATTTTCAACTGTGCTTGATTCTTTTAAATTATTTCAATCTTTTTGTTAAATTTATCTAATAGAATTCTGAATTCCTTCTCTGTGTTATCTTGAATTTCTTTGCATTTCCTTAACACAGTTATTTTGAATTCTCTGTCTGAATGGTCACATATCTCTGTATCTTTGGCATTGTTTCCTGGTGCCTTATTTAGTTTATTTGGATAGGTTCTGTTTTACTGGATGGTGATAATACTAATAGATGTTCTTTGGTGTCTGGGCATGGAAGGATTAGGTATTTATTATAGTCTTCACTGTCTGGGTTTATTTGCAACTGTCCTTGGGAAGAGTTTTCAGTTATTTTGAAAGGACTTGAGTGTTGTGATCTTAGCTGTATCTGCTTTAGGGGACACTTCAAGCCCAGTAATACTGTGGTTCTTCCAGACTAATAGAGGTTCCATCTTCTTAATGGTCTGGAAACAGTTCAGGAAGAATTATCTTCATCATTAGACAGAAAGTCTTGTTCCCTTCCTATACTTCCTCTAAAACATACAGGGTTTCTCTCTTCATTCTGAGCCATCTAAAGCTTGTGTTCAAGTACCACAAGCAAACCTGTGGCCACCACCACGATGACTGCACTGGGTCAGACCTGAAGCCAATATAGCATTGGGTCTTGCTGAAGGCCTGCTTTAATCACTCCCTGGCTACTGCCTATGATCACTTATGACCATGGAGCTCTACTATCAGCAGGTGGAAAAGCCAGCCAGGCCTATGTCTTTCCCATCATGGTAGCAATGTCTCCTATTCCCTGGGTGGGTCTAGAAGTGTCATCTGGGTTGCAGGGACTACAGTGAAAAACCTTAGAAGTTTACTTTGTGTTCTGTAGTGTTGTGGTTAAGGTTGCACTCAAACAACAGGACACAGTTCTTCTCACTCTTCCTTCTTTTTTCCAAAGGCACAGAAGCCTCACTTTGTAGTCACTACCACCCCAAGCCGTGAGGTGTCTGGCAATAGCCAGACTACCACTGAGTTTCCCTTAAGGCTTGAAATCTTTTAAGTCAGTTTGTCATGAATGCTGTCCGGTCTAAGACTCACCCTTCAGGACAGTGGGCTCACCTTTGGCCCAGGGCAGATCCAGAAATGCTGTCCAAGAGTCAATTCCTGGACTCATGAACTCTAAAAGTCCACTTACAGTTCTGTCCCAATGTGGCCATGCTGGTACCTAAGGTGCAATATAAAGTTCCCTTTACTTTTCCCTCTGCTTTTCTTACGCAGGAGTTTTGTCCTAAAGCCATCTCAGCTGGTTATGTGCAAAGTCTCACCTGAAACCGGCACACCTCAGAGGTTCACCCAATGCGTTTGGTGTAGTACCTTGGTTTTGCTGCTGGTTATTCGAGGGCCAAAGTCTCTTTAGTTAGCCAGTGATGAATGCTGCCTGGACTGGTCCTTTCCTTCAGGGCGGCATATTCCCTTCTAGCCCATGGTGTGTCTGTATTTGTCTGGGAGTCAGGGCCTGCAATAAGGACCTCAGGACTCTGACCAGTGCCCTATCTTGCTGTTGCTGAGCTGGTATCCTAGATGGAAGACGAAGTCCACGTTACTCTTCCCTCTCCTCTCCTGAAGCAGAAGAAAGGGGTCTCTTTTGGAGCTTTGAGCTGTGCAGTCTTGGCTTAGGGGAGGTGTGAATGCCAGCACTCCATTGGCTCTCCCAGCTGGTGTCTCTGTATGTTGTGTGCCTCCTCCAACAGTCCACTGTTTCTGGGCCTAATTCAGCAGTAGGACTTGCCTAAGAGTTTCAGTCCTTATGGTGTAGACTGCCTTTCAAGTTTACTTAGATAAACAGAGTCCTACAGTGCATGGTGGTAAAGTTTGAGAGAACTCAAGTTTCAACCACTTCGGCTGGTGATTCCCCTCTGGCTAGTGCTTGTTTGTTATGTTCCCTCCATGGGCAGGCATCAGCTAAGTTTGGTCCAGTTTTTCATTCTCCTCTAACAGGATAGTACTGAGTCCAGTGTCTCAAGGTTGCTGTGTTCTCCCTCCCCCACAGTGCCCAGAGAAACTCTCTGCACCATGCTGCTTCTGCTGGGGTTGGAGGAGTGGTGGCATTGGCAATTCAGACTGTTGTTTTATCTCTTCAGTGCCTCTTTCAGCATTATGAAGTAAAACCAGGTACTATGAGTGATCATCTGATTTTCCTTCTTATGAAGGTGTCTTTTCTGCGTAGATAGTTGTTGGTGTCTTAGTGTTCCTGTGGGGAGACAATCAGTGGAGCCTTCGGTTCTGCAATCTTTGGCTTTATGCTACTAATGTAACAAATTGCATGTTTATAAAATGTGTGCTCATTATTGTAAATTCATACTTATTTTATGTTTTATCTCTGAAATCCTGTAAAAAATCAAAAGTGGAGTTAAAAGTATATAATATTTTCTTAAATATTTCTCTATGTATTTACTTTTACCAGGGATTTTTATATCTTCTCATCACTTCAAGCTACTGTCTAGTTTCCATTTATTTCAATTTGCAAAATCCATTAAACTTTCTTGTAGGGCACCTCCAGTGGTAACAAACTCCTTCAGCTTTTGTTGATCTGAAAATTTTTTCATTTCTCCCTCATTTTTGAAAGACAGTTTTCCTAGCCATATAATTCTCTGTTGACAAGCTTTTATTTTTTCAGTGTTTTCAATATATGCCCCTATTGCCTTCTAGACCTCAAAGTTACTGCTGATTAAGTGATATTGTTATAGAGAATCTCTTGTATGTGATGAGTCATTTACCTCTTACTAGTTTCAAGATATTCTGTCTTTGCCTTTTGACAGTTTTATTATAATGTGTCTCCATGTGTGTCTTTTTGTGTTTATTCTATTCAAAGTTTGTTTGGCTTCTTAGATCTGTAGATTCATGTCTTCTATAATTTGGGAAGTTTTGGCTGTTATTTCTTCAAATAATCTCTGCCCTTTTTTTCCTCTCTTTTTCTTCTTAGACTTTTTTGATGTATGTATTGGTTCATTTGATGTTATCCCCCGTGTCTCTTAGGGTCTGTCACTTTTCTTCACTCTATCATTCTTCTCTGCAGATGTGATAATTTCAATTGTCTTGAAATCAAGTTCATTGATTCTAAGTTCTGTTTGCTCAAATCTGCTGCTAAATCCCTCTGCTGAATTTTTGAATTTAATGATTGTATTGTTTTCAGGACCAGATTTTGTATTTTATTCCTTTATGTAATGTCTATCGCTTTGTTGATACTACTATTTTGTTCATATATAATTTTCCTGATTTCTTTTACTTTTTCTTTTTTTTCTTTAGCTTTTTGAGCATATTATAACAGTTGTTTTAAAGTCTTCCTGTAGTAATTCTGATGTCTTTGCTTCCTCAGGAATGGTTTCTGCCAATTTATTTTCTTCCTGTGAATGGGCTATGATTTCCTGTTTCTTTGTATGCCTTGGGATTTGTTGTTTTGTTGTTAAAATTTGGCATTTGAAAAAACAGCTTTCTTTTCAGTCATTGCAGTCTGCCTCTTCATTGACTCCTTCAATGAAAAGACATTCCTTCATCCAGCAGATTAGT
>NW_016803025.1:17966-24410 GCF_001698545.2 Rhinopithecus bieti | reverse complement strand
AAAAAAAAAAAAAAAGAAGAACCTTTCAGAAATTCAACCAAATGACAAACTGATTGGTCGCTGGATATTTACTATCAGATAACTAAAATTTTCCCCTCAGGGAATCAGCCCCAAATATGTCTGTTTCCTCTGCTACGTGTTTCTCATCACATGCAAACCCACTAGTTATCTATTAACATGAAATTCACCATGGGGATTCCTACAGGATGTAGCAGGCAATATGAGTAAATTTAACCCGACTCTGCAATTTGTTATTTTTTCTTTTTCAACTGTCTTCAGCATTGAGAGATATCCGTTTTCTTCAGCCCAACTGCTTAATTTCCCGATAGAAATTTCTTCAATTGCCTTCTAAATAGAATGCACCTAACTCTTGATTGTCTTACAAATGAGAGAATAGAGTTGAAATAATGTCAGAGGCATTCATATGAACTTCAAAATCCCTCATATTACATAATATAGTGCATAGTTCTCTTATGCTTTCAGTCCCCTTAGCAAATGCTTCTCCTGAGTGATCATGGTGGTTTCACAATCTGTCAATCTAGCCAAACTTAAAAGATGTATAGTTTTGGGTTTGAGTTTGTCACAAGAGCAATATGCACGAACTTTGGAAGGTGTAAATAAAATAAAAAACATTATATCTGAATGTTGGTGTAGGGTCCTAGGTCCTGCAGCTGATTGTGCATGGTGCTGCTTATCTACTGGTTCACCTAGTTGACATGGGGTTGCAGCTGGTCCCACAATTCTCCAACATCTACCAGATTTCTACATTCAACTTCTCCAAGTACTGAGCCAAGCATGTGTGTAGCTGTGTGGCAAGCACAACAACTCATTCTGCAGGTTAATCGTGTTGTTGAGGATAAAGGTGATGAGAGACAAATATGGATATCAGTTAGTCCTCGTATATTCTATTTGTTCTTGTGAGTTCCAATTTTTTTTTTCTCATGGGATTCATTTCGTTCACACTCCCCTGTTTGACATCCAGATTTTTCTCAACCCTTGGCTCTGCTGAATAAGCAACATCAGACATATCACCAGACACAGGGGCAACAGCTTTCCCTGGAAATGTTCAATTTCTTCAATTTCCTAAGACCTAAACCCTGTATAAGCCTCTTATTCTTTAACACTCAGTGATTCTGCATCTCTGATTGAACTCTAACTGAAACATGTTACACATAAATTGCATTGTCCCTAACTTGGAGAATTTTTAAATATGGTTTGTAATAGATGCTCCTCCTGCTTTTCAAGACAATTATGAATAGCATTGTAATTATTTTGCTGGACCAGAAATTTATGTATAAGGAATCGCTTCCAAATAGTAATTCTATAAAAAATATAAGTTTTTGCTGTTCCATTTATTAGCTAGGACATTTGGCATTCTTCTAAATGAAGATCTTACTATTTTGTAGCCCAGGGCAATGGTTTGACCTTTTCAATATTCCATAATTAGATTGGCTTCAATTCTACTTGCCTTCTGTTTACAGTCTAAGCAGCCTCTGGGAAAGGGGCAGAGTGGCCAGCTGTTCACAGTTGAAAATATTTTAAAGGTCAAAGAAATAGAGCATTTCAACTGTCTATTCTACTAAAATGTATTCACTTTTGTTTTTCATGGGAACCTAAATATATAGAAGATGTACTGTCTGTAAAACAAAGATGAAATCATTAAATGTTTCTACTTTATTTCAAAAATTTCTCAACTTACCTAGGTAAATGTCCCAACCTTTAAACAAAGAGAGGTGCACTTCTCAAACTATTTTTGTCTTTGTCTTTCTTCTGTCATACCTCCTCCCACTTGCAGCATACCTCTCTCTGTTTATTTGTATAAAGTAGGATTCCTCAACAAAATTGAAATGAAAGTTTAATGCTTCCATCTAATAAAATGAATGAAGTGAGGCTTGCTTTGTGATACAGAATCATATTTGAAGAAGTGCAAATGTTAACAGACTGGATTGTTCTAGTTAACAGAATTTGTGTGTTTAACCACAATCCTTTACACTTTAACCTGTTTGTAAGCTGTTTAAACACATTTTCCGCTTAATAAGTAGATTTTAATTAATATCATTCTATGCTGCCTTGATAACTGAGGGAATCATATTGTTATTAAGAGTGATTTTCTAGAATTGGATTTGGAGAAGATGTAAATTCCCAAAGGACGTACTGACCTCATAGTATAATAGGTAAGTTGTTTTTGTTGTTGCTTATCTGCTTGTTTAGCTGGTTTTTCCACTCAGCTTAATAATAAAACAAATTTTTAACAAGAACATTTTTCTTTCCCTTGTAAATATACAAATACAATTCACAGATAAATTAATATTCTGGTTGACTTGATACAAAATAATTGAGGTTTAAGTGGTTAGGGATTTCTATAACCTAAATTTGAAAGCCAAAAATATTCTTAGCACTTACTAAAAATTCTTTGAGAGATAATGAGAGACCCAGAACTATTTAATCAGCAGCATCATTGCTAACTCTATTGAATGGAGGTGTTAAATTTAATTATTTTGTGAGACTAAGATTTTTTCCCAGGACTAAAATTTTTCTTTGTGTTAATATATACTATAGAAAATGTATATAGAGAAGGAGTTGGGTTCCTTGCCAAGCTATCTAGACTTGAAATTCTGGGAGACAGCTCTTATCTGATCTACCTCAGGAACTAATTGATAGAGAGGCAAGATATCATCTTGAGAAATGATGTGGAAACGGTGTGCCAAAAGGTTCACATTTTCTTCAAGGTCTTGGAGTAAAGAAGCTAAGGGCATGACACCGCAGTGTTACACAATCATGCTTGCTTACAGTACTCTAAAGGAAAGATTTTTATGGCAAGAACTATAAGCTGATAACTTTCACAAGGGCTACCTGTTCATCTAAGGGAGTAGAACAACCTAGAATGCCTTAGAAAAAAAGTTACAATTACATAGACCTCGAAGAAAACAAAGACCTATCAAAATATCAAACTATTGCTGCAAAAGAATACACACACACACACACACACACACACACACACGCACCATCAGGAATGCCAGGAGTCATGCACAAAGAGGAAGCTACTGTGATTTTGTCTAAAAGGTCTTTTCTGAGACAAGCATATGAGTCATAGTGATACTACCCAGAAGTCACCAGACCTAGACTCCTTGAGTCATTCACCAAGGGGAAAAATGGTTATTGAGATAGTGCAATTCTTCTGTGAATCAACATGATCAGAGAAAGAACTGACAAATTTTACCTAGTATGGAAATGACAGCAAATGATGACTTTTGTGTTTCTAGACATTCTATAAAATAAAAAGGAGCAGATACCAAAAAAAGAGCTCTTGTTAATTCTTCACTTATAGATAAACAGCATCCATTGACTGACTTGGATATATGAGGTTGCTTTTCTATGCCCCTATTGACAATGTGGTATTAGACAATGCTTTGCTGGGTGTTATTTTTCATTGGGCACTTTACCCTTAATCTTAACAAGTACACAGATTTATTCCCAATGTGATAGAAATGCAATTGTGGTTAACCAACTCAAGACTACAGCTTAATTCCCAGAGTGAACTACAGAAAAGATTTAATGCAACCCTGAAGGGAATAATTAAAAAGTATGTGGATCATCTTGCTAATAATTTAGATGTTTTATCATTTCTGACATTTACATATAGAGAGGTCTCACAGGAATTATTTCAGTTTTTATTATTCATAATTTTACGTGGAAGAAAATAAGAAAGTACTTTTGCCTCAATAACTAGATTTTCCATGCAAATACATTATGCTAAATTGTAGAGTCTAATATACATGTCGTCATTCACCATTTTTAAGGTAAATCATTTAAATATCAACGTGCTAATAGTTTACCATATTTATATGATTCTTTGGAAACATCATACATGGCTCACTTTTTATATGTTTCATTATTTAAACTAGCCTTTTGATTCATATATGATTTACAAATTTTAAAATTTTGCACTTATCAACTAAAAGTGACACATGTTTATAATAAAAAGCACAATTAGATGTATAACTTTATTTACACATATATACTTCACATATGTTATGCTATACTATTATATTAAAATTTAATACCAAATGCCAACTTGTTTCCAGATAGTAAAATTTATGAATACTTCTCACTATTGGCCAAATGTAACAAGCCAAAGGTTAAAAAATAATTGGAAGATATTCTTGTATGCTTAAAGTAACTGATGAAGAAAGTTAAAGATTAGAAAAATGCAAAAAGGCTACAATTTACTGGAAGGANAAAAAAAAAAAAAAGAAATAATAGCATTCTTCATCATCTCCTAGAAGAATAGCTCCAGATATACTGAAGATAATCTGAGAACACTTTCTAGTGCCATTGTTTACATAAAAAAGTTGTTCATTTTGATGTAGTCTGATTTATCTATTTTTTATGGCATGTACAGAAGAAATATATTTGTGCTAAGAGAAATTGTAGATGCACTTCACTAAAAAACATGTAGAACAAATTTGATTGTCTATATGGAAAGGATGATAATTAAATTAGGGCACAGATTTCTAAAATGAATGGAGAGGTTTGAGATGAAGTCAGAATAATGGTAAGATAGTAAAATAAGAAATTAATCAAACTTCTCAGAATTTCTAATTTTCTCCCTCAATCTTGTTTCTAAGTAGAAGGAATAGTAAATCCTATGTGTATCATAGATAATTAAATTATATGATGCTATGCCCCAAATTAATGCACTATTTGATCAATTGGGGACTACTATTATTTCAAATATAGATTAGATAATGCCTATTTTTTAAAAAACAGCGTTATTGATATGTAATTTACAAACCATACAATTCATTAATTTAAATTGTAAAATTTAGTACTTTTTACAGTATACATAGATTTGTAGTACAACTATAACTGCAATCTAACTTTAGAACATACTCATCACTCCAAAAGAAACCTGAAAGCCATTAGTAGCAATTCTTCATTCTACCTCCCCATTTGTCTCTCCTGAGGTAAACAATAATCTACTTTATATCTCAATACAATTACCTATTCATTCTCTTTCATATAAATCAAATCATATAATATTTGTCTTTCATTTGTGAAAGAAACAAGTCTTTCATATGGCAAAATATTTTCAAGTTGTATCCATGTTGTAGAATGTATCAGAACTTCAATACATTTTATTGCCAGATACTATTCAATTGTATAGATATACCACAATTTAGGTGTTTTTTTCACTTTTTGGCTAATGAATAATGATGCTATAAATATTTACATACAAGTTTTTCTATGTACATATATTTTCATTTACTTCGGTGCATACCAAGGACTTAAATTTCTGGTAATATGTTAATTTCATGTTAAACATTTTACAGAACAGCCAGACTGTTTTTGA
Source organism: Rhinopithecus bieti (assembly GCF_001698545.2). NCBI lineage: Eukaryota > Metazoa > Chordata > Mammalia > Primates > Cercopithecidae > Rhinopithecus > Rhinopithecus bieti. The sequence continues at coordinate 19,057 of NW_016803025.1, read as the reverse complement.
ATGTAGCTGCAACATTTTGCAGTCCCATTAACAATTTATGAAAGTTCTAGTTGATCCACGTCCCAGCCAACACTGGTTAGTGTCTGTATTTTCTATTATAGCCAATCTAGTGAATGTTAATTAGAAACTGATTATAGCTTTGATTCTTATTTATATAATCACCAATGAAGTTGAGCATATTGGCCATTTGCATCTCTTACTGGCCATTTTTAATCTTTCCTTTGGAGAAATGTCTATCAGGTAATTTACCCTTTTTTTAAATTCAGGCTATCATCTATCTTTTCATTACTGAGTTGTAAGCATTCTGTTTATATGCAGGATATAAGTCCTTTATTATATGTTTTGGTAATATTTTTTCTCATTCTCTGACATATTTTTATTTTCTAGATGGTATTTACATCACAGAAGTTTTCATATAATGTAGTTCAATTTATTTATTTTGTGGCTTGCACTTTTTGTTTCATATTCAAGAAAAAATTGCCTACACCAATGTCATGAAAAGTTAATTTTCTTCTATAAGTTTCACAGTTTTATCACTTACATCTAGGTCTATGATCCATTTTGAGCTAATTTGTAAATTGTTTAAGGTAGGCCTCCAGCTTCATTCTTTTGCATGTAAATATCCAGTTATCCCAGTAATATCTTTTAAAAAGAATATTATTTCTCCTTTTTAAAGTCATTATACGTTTGTTGAAAAAACTGACCTTGTATTCTAGGGTTTATTTCTGGACTCTCAATTCTATTCCATTGATCTATCTGTCTTTCCTTATGTCAGTACCTCTCTGTCTTCATTATTGCATCTTTGAAACTAGTTTTAAAATTGGAAAATATGAGTCCTCCACAGTTTCATTATTTTTTCTTTTGTTTTTGAAGTTATTTTGGCTAACTTGGAACTTTTGCATTTTTAAATACATTTAAATTTAATTTGTCAATTACTGCACAAAATGTATTTGGTATTTTGACACGAATTGTGTTAAACCTGTAGAACAAATAGGGGAGTACTGCCAATCTAGAATTATTAAGTCTTTCAATCCTTGAACATGATGTACTTTTTAATTTATTTGTGTCTTTTGTTTCTTTCCTGAAAGTTT
>NW_016803025.1:11358-15218 GCF_001698545.2 Rhinopithecus bieti | reverse complement strand
TTTTGAGACGGAGTCTCACTCTGTTGCCCAGGCTGGACTGCAGTGGCCGGATCTCAGCTCACTGCAAGCTCTGCCTCCCAGGTTTATGCCATTCTCCTGCCTCAGCCTCCTGAGTAGCTGGGACTACAGGCGCCTGCCACCACGCCCGGCTAGTTTTTTGTATTTTTTAGTAGAGACAGAGTTTCACCATGTTAGCCAGGATGGTCTCGATCTCCCGACCTCGTGATCCGCCCATCTCGGCCTCCCAAAGTGCCAGGATTACAGGCTTTAGCCACCGCGCCCGGCCATCCAGCTAATTTTTTGTATTTTTAGTAGAGACAGGGTTTCACCATGTTAGCCAGGATGGTCTCGATCTCCTGACCTTGTGATCCGCCTGCCTCGGCCTCCCAAAGTGCTGGGATTACAGGCATGAGCCACCGCACCCGGCCTACTTTTGAGTACTTGGTCATGAAATCCTTGCTTAAGCCAATGTCTAGAAGGGTTTTTCCAATGTTATCTTCTAGAATTTTTACAGTTTCAGGTCTTAAGTTTAAGTCCTTAATCCATTTTGAGTTAATTATTATATAAGGTGATAGATGAGGATCCAGTTTCATTCTACTACATGTTGCTAGCCAATTATTCCAGCACCATTTGTTGAAAAGGGTGTCTTTTACTCACTATATGTTTTTGTTTTCTTTGTAGAAGATCAGTTGGCTGTAAACATTTGGGTTTATTTCTGGGTTCTCTATTCTGTTCCATTGGCCTATGTGCCTATGTTTATACAAATCCCATGCCGTTTTCGTGACTGTGGCTTTATAGTATAGTTTGAAATTAGGTAATGTGATGCCTCCAGAAGGGACATGCCTTAATATAATACAAGTCATCTATGACAAACCCACAGCCAACATAATACTGAATGGGGAAAAGTTGAAAGCATTCCCCCTGAGAATGAGAACAAGACAAGGATATTCTCCTCTTCAACATAGTACTGGAAGTCTTAGCCAGAGCAATCAGACAACAGAAAGAGATAAAGGGCATCAAAATCGATATAGAGGAAGTCAAACTGTTCCTGTTTACAGACGAGATGATTGTTTAACATGAAAACCTTAGGGACTCCTCCAGAAGGCTCCTAGAACTGATAAAATAATTCAGCAAAGTTTCTGGATACAAGATTCATGTACACAAATCAGTAGCTCTTTTATACACCAACAGTGACCAGGTAGAGAATCAAATCAAGACCCAATTAATTTTTTAATCCCATTTGTGTGTTCTTTCAATACAGAAGACTGAGGGTGGTATGCACAATGAAAATGTTGAAAATATTGGTTGTATGTTTTAAGTGGACTGAATTATCTGACATGTGAAATGGGTTGCTTGGTTGCTGTGAAGCTCAGAAGAAACTCCACAAGGAATAGGACAAGAGTTAAAATGGCCATGGTTAAAGATGCAATTGATAAATTCTAATTTGAAGATAACAGGTATTGGTCACAAATAAAAAGACAAGTCCGAATTACTATCAGTGGAAAGCAGCTGCAATTTTAAAAGCATGCTATTTAATTTCATGTCAAAAGAAGTGAAACCATCAGTGCTAGACTGCCAATACCTGGACCTCCTGCTGTGAGACAGGTTGAGAAGGCAGAAATCATCTGTAGAGTTATTTGCCTGACCATGACCCAAACATTCTGTCCTGAAGCAGAGGCAAAAAAGGCAATTTTTTTTTTTTTTTTTTTTTTTTCCTGAAACTTGAATCTCCTCCTTGTAGACAGAGATGGAAATCTCCATTCTAGAAAGGGAGGGTTGAAAAGGACAGTTCAAGCAAAGTATAGACATAACCAAAGAGGAGGAATGTCCAAATTCAAGAGAACTCACCCTTTACACTCAATGTCATCAGAGCTGAAAGAACTAAAGGGGTTCTGGTTGACCAGGCATTGAGTCTGGGAGGAGTATCAAATGGCTGAAAGGGGATTTGCTCTGAAACCTGTTCACAGTCCCAGAAAGATTGACCTAAAGGAAGAAACTGAGGCACAAAATATTTTAAACTGTTTACTTGTGTCAAGATAAGGACAGCTGCCCAGAAGACTAAGACCCAAGTACCCTTGGATATAAGCTCTGATCAGTCTTTATTTATCAGCAGATTTTAAAGGCAAAAAGGGGGACCAGGAGTGTGATGATACAAAGATATCTGTCAGAAATTCCCATTGATTTACATAAATAACATTGGTTACTAATTGACTATACATTGTTGAACTATGGGGTGCAAGTTACAGTGGCCTGCATGCAGCATTATTGGGTTAATTTTTAGCTACCGGTGGCAGCTATTAGTCTAGAGTTCACATAGCAAACAGATTCAATAGATGATTACTTAAGGTGGGCAAGTGGAATGTGACTGCTATTTCATTTTCATTCACCTCTGGGCCTGATAATTTAGAGGAGATGCATATTTCTTGCCTGAAATTGTTTATTTTCTTTTTCACCGTTCCACATCTTTATCGAACTTATTCTGGAGAGAATATCTCTCTTCCATTGTTGGACATTGTGGACTATGAAATGTATTTCTTGGTCTGAGGAAATGTAACTTGTCCATTCAAAGTGGTGCAATATCTTCTGTTCTGGTCCTTCTGTAGCACTTTGAGCAGTTGCATATTCCACCAAATAAATAATGCCTTGTCCAGGGTTGGTGTCTATCCCTGTCAAGACCCATTTGTAACCTCCCAGGATTACCAGCATCAGTCTCACTCGATAGCTATGTTTAGGGCCTTTGCTCCAGAGAATCTGTGCCACATCCATCTGCAGCCTTTCTCTTCTTTGCTGTCAGATAAAACAGTTGCCCAGGCTGGAGTGCAATGATGCAATCTCAGCTCACTGCAATCTCTGCTTCCCTGGCTCAAGTAATTCTCCTACCTCAGTCTCACGAATGGCTGGGTTTATAGGCATGAGCCACCACCCCCAGCTAATTTTTTTTTTTTTTTTTTTTGGTAGATACTGAGTTTCACCATCTTGGCCAGGCTGGTCTTGAACCCCTGACCTCAGGTGACCCACCTACCTCAGCCTCCCAAAGTGTTGCGATTACAAGTGTGAGCCACCATGCCTGGCCATGAAACAGTTCTTATTGGCATTATGTGCCTGAGAAGGTGCAAAAGGAATATATCTAGATTCAGGCCATCTCGACATTGCTGCAGCTCTTCCATATCCACTCACCATATAAACTACCATGGCCACCTTAGGTGAACACACATGGGTATCTGCTTGTTGATTGCAATCACCTTCAGAACCTGAAGTTCTTCTGATGGGCATCAGCCTGTTCTATTCTAATGCACCTCCCAAATTTTCATAGAGCCATGGCCCATTAGGAAATCCCTTTTAATGTGGTAGGTTTCCATTGTTCTCCAGCCTGACCATGTAGCCTGGTCATTGATCTCTGCCCATGAATCAGTAAAAACCCAAACATAGGTGCTTTTACCACTCTTCAATACTTCCATCATTGCTAGGAAGACATCATACAGTCTAGCACACTGAGTTTATTTGTTTGTACTTTCTTCAATCAGTGACATCTTTCCAAAAGGATGATGTTTCTTTTCACCTTGGAACCATGATCTACAAACCAAGAATGTCATTGTCAGTCAGTTGATAGCCATTTATATGGCACTGTCCAAGTGTTGATAGAATCCAAGAGCTCCTCGCATAGTTCCAGATTCAGCACTAGTGGAAAAGAGGCTTCCTGGTTGTATCTTCTCCTTGAACTTCCCAGGTAGCATGGTTTTGTATAAACCTTTTGCATTTTCTAGCCCAAAGTTCCAGTGGCCATTGGGAGGAGCTTGCAAGTTTTTGCCATAAGCCCCATTCTACCCTCAACATTACAATACTAAATATATATATAAATA
>NW_016803025.1:5579-11133 GCF_001698545.2 Rhinopithecus bieti | reverse complement strand
TTTTTTTCTACTACTGTTAAGAAAGTCATTGGTATTTTAATAGGTATTGAATTACATTTATAGATTGCTTTGGGCACCATGTACATTTTAATAATACCAACTCTTCCAAATCATGAATATGAAATTTTTTTTCATTTATTGGTGTCCTCTTGAATTTCTTTTATCACTGCTTTACAGTTTTCATTGTAGAGATATTTTACTTTTTTGGTTAACTTAATATTCTTAGGTATTACTTTTTTTGTGGCTAAGGTAAATGAGATTACTTTTTAATTTTTTTTTTCAGATTGTTCACTGTTGGCACATAGGAATTATACTGAGTTTTTTATGTTGACTTTGAATCCTGCAACTTTACTGAATTTCTTTATCAGTTGTAATAGTTTTCTTGTGGAGTCTTCAGGTTTTTCTAAGTAAGAGATCATATCATGTGCAAACAAGGATAATTTAACTTCTTCCATTCCAATTTGGATCCCCTCCATTTCTTTCTCTTGTTTGATTGCTGTAGCTAGAACTTCCAGTACTAGCTATATGCATGGTGTAAGGGGGCATCCTTGTTATGTTTCAAATTTTAGGGGAAATGCTTTCAGTTTTTTTTCCCATTCGGTGTGATACTAGCTCTGGGTCTGTCATATACGGCTTTATTATGATGAGCTATGAACACAAAACAACCAGAAAACAAATAACAAAATGACAAGAGTAAGTCCTTACTTACTCTTATAAAATTAAATGAAAATGGACTAAAGTCTTCAATTAGAGTAGTTGAATGGATAAAAAAACAAGATCCACTAATGTGTTGCCGACAAGAAAGATACTTCACCTATAAAGACACAGATAGACTGAAAATAAAGGGATGGAAAATATATTTTATGCTAATGGAAATAAAAATAAAAGCTGAAGTAGCTATACTTATTTCAGACAAAATCAATTTTGAGAGAAAAGCCATAAGAAGAGACAAAGATGCTCACTATATAATGATAAAGGTGTCAATTTATCAAGACAATATAACAATTTTAAGTACATTTGCACCCAATGCTGGAGCACCCAGATACATAAAGCAAGTATTGTTAGTGGTAAAGAGAGACATAGATTCCAATACAATAATAGCTAGGGACTTCTACTGTCCACTTTCTGCACTGGACATGTCTTTCAGACAGAAAATTAATTTTAAAAATTGCACTTAATCTACACTATAGAACAAAGGGATATAACATATATTTATAAAATATTTGATCAAAGAGCTGCAGAATACACATTCTTTAGCTCAGTATATGGAGTATTCTCAAAGATAGACCATAAGTTAGGTCACAAAGCAAGTGTTAAATTATTCAAAAAGTTGAAATAGTATCAACCATCTCCTCAGACCACAATAAAATAAAACTAGAAATTAATAATAAGAGAAATTTTGGAAACTATGCAAATACATGGAAATTAAAAATATGTTTCTGAATGACCAGTGGGTCAATAAAGAAATTAGGAAGGAAATTTAAATATTTTTGAAACAAATAATAATGGAAACACAATATACCAAAACCTATGGGATACAGCAAAAGCAGTACTCAGAGGGAAGATTATAGCTATAAGTGCCTACATCAAAAAAGGGGATAAACTTCAAATAAATACTTTAATATTGCATGTTAAATAACTAGAAAAGCAAGAGGAAAACTAACCCAAAATTGGTAGAAGAAAAGTGATAATAAATTTGACAAATCTTTGGCCTAACTAAAATAGAAGACAAGAAAAAAAATAAATCAGAGCTGAAAAGGAGACATTATAACTTATACTACAGAAATTAAAAAAAAATTATTGGTTACTGTGAGCATCTATTTGCCAATAAATTTAAACATCTACAAGAAATGGGTAAATTCCTAGATACATAAAACCTATCAAGATTGAACTAGAAATAAATTCAAAAGCTGAAAAGACCAATAACAAATGACAATATCAAAGCTGTAGTAAAAATTATTACAGTAAAGAAAAGCTGGGGACCTGATGGCTTCACTGTTGAATTCTACCATACATTTAGAGAAGAACTAATAGCAATCCTAATTAAACTATTCTGAAAAAATAGAGGAGGACTAAATATTGCTTCTCTATTTTTAAACTCATTCCATGAAGTCAGTATTACTCTGATATCAAAATATTAACAAAAAAATCAAGAAAAAAACTACGGGCCAATATCTTTGAGGAATATTAATAAAAAATTATCAACAAAATACTGGCAAATCAAATTCAACAATACAGTACAAAGACAATCATGACCAATCAGGATTTATCACTAGTATGCAAGGATAGTTCAACAAACATAAATAAATCAATGTGATAAATTAAATTATCAGAATGAAGAACAAAAACCACATGATTATTCCAATTGATGCTGAAAAGAATGTGATACAATTCAACATCCCTTCATAAAACCCTCAAAAATGGTATACAAAGAACATAAAAGCATAGCTCATAAAAACACTCAAAATATGTGATAGAGAGAACATACCTCATCATAATATACACATAAATGACACACTCAGAGCTAGTATCATATTGGATGGGAAAAAACTGAAAGCATTTCCCCCAAAAGTTGAAATATAACAAGGATGCCCCTTTGCACCATGCATATAGCTATTACTGGAAGTCCTAGCTACAGCAATCAGATAAGAGAAAGAAATGGATGACATCCAAATTGGAATGGAAGAAGTTAAACTATCCTTGTTTGCAGATGATATGATCTCTTATTTGGAAAACCTGAAGACTCCACAAGAAAACTATTACAATTGATAAGGAATTTCAGTAAAGTTGCAGGATTCAAAGTCAACATAAAAAACTCAGTATAATTCCTATGTGCCAACAGTGAACAATCTGAAAAAAAAAATTAAAAAGTAATCTCATTTACCTTAGCCACAAAAAAAGTAATACCTAAGAATATTAAGTTAACCAAAAAAGTAAAATATCTCTACAATGAAAACTGTAAAGCAGTGATAAAAGAAATTCAAGAGGACACCAATAAATGAAAAAAAATTTCATATTCATGATTTGGAAGAGTTGGTATTATTAAAATGTACATGGTGCCCAAAGCAATCTATAAATGTAATTCAATACCTATTAAAATACCAATGACTTTCTTAACAGTAGTAGAAAAAAAATTCTAAAATTTGTATGAAACTACAAAGACCCAAAATAACTGTAGCTCACAATCAGCAGCTTGGGGTTGGGGGAAGGGTGATGACAGCACTCTCCTAGCCACCCCAGCTGTCTTGGTAGGTCACATGCCCCAGTCAGCACCAATAGTCATGTAAATGGTGCTGTTTCTGTGGCCTAGACTGCCACCAAAGTCTACCTAGAACCTCAGAGCACTTTAGCCTACAGTGGCTTGGGCTGCAGAAGCTCAAGCTCCAACCACTAGAATCATAAAATCTCCTCTGACTAGGTCTGGTTTGAATGCTTGCTCCATGGGTGGGTGTCATCTGAGTTAGATCAGTTTTTCCTTTCTTCTATAATGGGACAGCACTGAGTTCAATGACACACAATTGCTGAGTGCTCCCTTTGCCCCATCTCACAGTAATGCTTTCTGCAACATGTTGCTGCTACAGGGGAGTAGGGCAGGGGTGGCATCAGCAGTTCAAGACTGTGAATGCTTACCTGATTTTTGCTTCTTATGAAGGTGCTTTTCTTGTGTAGATAGTTGTTAAATTGGTGTCCTTGTGTGAGGTACAATAGGTGAAGCTTTCTATTCGACCATCCTGCTCTGCCTCCCGCCCCTACCTTTACATTTTTGTTCTAGTTTCAGGAACTTCTCTTCTCCACCCCTTGGAGCATTTTATCCAGTCTAGTGCAGAAGGCATTGGGTCTCCAGCAGGGAATTACACCAATGTGTTCTAGCTATTTTGTCTATCTTTATTTTTATTAATCTGCCTCATTATTGTCCTAGGCAATTACAGGTCAGATTTTTCATTATAATCTTTGCCTTCTGATTCTTAAAATTTCTCCAAACTGAGGAAAATAGTGCTAACTTGTTTAATCCCTTTAATGTTGCAGGACAACCAGGAGCTCCCTTTGGTTCACCCAAGCTTTGATAGTTTTGTATTAAAACCTTTGTTTTAAGCCCATCAATTTCCATTTTATTCATCTAATTTATTAACAATCCTTTTAAGATTTCTACCTTTCATTTTCCTGTTGTTGCCGTGCTCTGATTAATGTTTGTTTTATTCATCTTATTTTAAAATAACCCTTTGAAATTTCCACCTTCCTGGAATGAGTCTGAATCTCACTTCTGCCTTTCACAATTCCCTTGTTAATTAACCTATCATTTTTGCGCCTGTAAGAATCATGCGAAGAAGCTGAGAAAGAAAATCTGGTAAGGCTTCCTGAACTGCTTTTCCATTTCACAGCAGCAAAGTTATAGGGGAAATCCACATTAAAAGGCCCTCCTTGTGCACAATATTTACCATGACCTTGGTAATGGGCAGATTTCCTGGGTGAATATTTCTGTCATCATAAACCTGTTCTAAATGGCCTGCATGAGAAGTATATCAAGTGCTTCCTTTGGGGTGCTCCACTTGGTATTTATTGAGGCAGGAGGCTGGTTTGGCATCCTTCCTCTCAGGATCAACACTCTACAGTGGCTTTTATTCAGTCCAATAGGCTGGCAGTTCCTTCAAAAACAACCTTCTCTGAGTTTGAATCACATACAGCCATACATGATTGTTCCATAGTGAGCTGTGGGTCCTGCATCAAGCCAAATGTGCTCCTAATAGCATTTAAGACCAAAGATGCTGCTCCTAAATTATTCTCACAATCTATTTTAATTTAAAAATTCTCAGGAATCTGATAATACTGGTCTTCAAAATGAAACAATTCCTTCACCATAACCTCTGGTTTCAATACTTTCTTGGTTTTGCCCTTCTCCTATGTTGACTACCTTCTTGGTAACCAGAAGCCTTGCAGCTACTTTCTGTTGTCCTACATATTTTTTCCTTTGGAGCTCAGCTGTGAAGCTAGTGGCCCAAGTTCAGACTCACTGAATTCTGAGCTTGATCTAGCACCAAGACACAACCTGGCACATCCTTTGAATTTTGTTTTAGCCATAAAAAATAACTACAACCAAGAATTTGAATGTTTTGCTTTATCGTTAGTAGCCTGCATTTTCTTACGTGTTCAGTGAATCAAACCCTGGGAGTTGGATCAATTCTGAATTCCACTGGTAACTTTTACTTTTAGCAATTGATTGCAGCACAGCTGCTGCTCTATACCATGGGTCACCATGTGGCCACCCCAAAATCAAAAGTTTCTCATTCCCCAATTTTTTAGTTTTTTTTTCCCCCTAAACTACATGCGTCCATGAGCCAGAACCATTCTAGAAAATCCCACCACTGCCACCAACTCAAAATATGTATAGGAAGAGCCAAGGGTGATTTTTTTTCCTACTCTAACTACCAAAAGTGACTCAAGAAAAAAATGCAAATCATATTGGGTATATAAAAAAAACAGAAAGAAATTGAATTACTAATGATATAATTTCATTTATAAAGCCCAAGTCTAGATAACTTTGCTGGTGAATTCAACA
>NW_016803025.1:0-2257 GCF_001698545.2 Rhinopithecus bieti | reverse complement strand
GAATCATAAGTTGGCCTCTCCTGTAATCTTCACTTTTCTCTTCAGTAATCTTCAATATCTTTAGTGTTCCAGGTACAAGAATAACATTCTTTCCTCTTTCAAAAATTCTGATATTTGTTGTTATAAAATTTATTACTTCTAGGTTGTTAGTGAATTTTTGATATTTTTGTTTTTTAAAAAACATTTTTATAAACCTATAATGATTAACATATGCATATTATTGACATATAATATTCTTAAAGTTCCTAGTCCTTCCAGTAAATTGTAGCCTTTTTGCATTTTTCTAATCTTTAACTTTCTTCATCAGTTACTTTAAGCATACAAGAATATCTTCCAATTATTTTTTAACCTTTGGCTTGTTACATTTGGCCAATAGTGAGAAGTATTCATAAATTTTACTATCTGGAAACAAGTTGGCATTTGGTATTAAATTTTAATATAATAGTATAGCATAACATATGTGAAGTATATATGTGTAAATAAAGTTATACATCTAATTGTGCTTTTTATTATAAACATGTGTCACTTTTAGTTGATAAGTGCAAAATTTTAAAATTTGTAAATCATATATGAATCAAAAGGCTAGTTTAAATAATGAAACATATAAAAAGTGAGCCATGTATGATGTTTCCAAAGAATCATATAAATATGGTAAACTATTAGCACGTTGATATTTAAATGATTTACCTTAAAAATGGTGAATGACGACATGTATATTAGACTCTACAATTTAGCATAATGTATTTGCATGGAAAATCTAGTTATTGAGGCAAAAGTACTTTCTTATTTTCTTCCACGTAAAATTATGAATAATAAAAACTGAAATAATTCCTGTGAGACCTCTCTATATGTAAATGTCAGAAATGATAAAACATCTAAATTATTAGCAAGATGATCCACATACTTTTTAATTATTCCCTTCAGGGTTGCATTAAATCTTTTCTGTAGTTCACTCTGGGAATTAAGCTGTAGTCTTGAGTTGGTTAACCACAATTGCATTTCTATCACATTGGGAATAAATCTGTGTACTTGTTAAGATTAAGGGTAAAGTGCCCAATGAAAATAACACCCAGCAAAGCATTGTCTAATACCACATTGTCAATAGGGGCATAGAAAAGCAACCTCATATATCCAAGTCAGTCAATGGATGCTGTTTATCTATAAGTGAAGAATTAACAAGAGCTCTTTTTTTGGTATCTGCTCCTTTTATTTTATAGAATGTCTAGAAACACAAAAGTCATCATTTGCTGTCATTTCCATACTAGGTAAAATTTGTCAGTTCTTTCTCTGATCATGTTGATTCACAGAAGAATTGCACTATCTCAATAACCATTTTCCCCTTGGTGAATGACTCAAGGAGTCTAGGTCTGGTGACTTCTGGGTAGTATCACTATGACTCATATGCTTGTCTCAGAAAAGACCTTTTAGACAAAATCACAGTAGCTTCCTCTTTGTGCATGACTCCTGGCATTCCTGATGGTGCGTGTGTGTGTGTGTGTGTGTGTGTGTGTGTGTATTCTTTTGCAGCAATAGTTTGATATTTTGATAGGTCTTTGTTTTCTTCGAGGTCTATGTAATTGTAACTTTTTTTCTAAGGCATTCTAGGTTGTTCTACTCCCTTAGATGAACAGGTAGCCCTTGTGAAAGTTATCAGCTTATAGTTCTTGCCATAAAATCTTTCCTTTAGAGTACTGTAAGCAAGCATGATTGTGTAACACTGCGGTGTCATGCCCTTAGCTTCTTTACTCCAAGACCTTGAAGAAAATGTGAACCTTTTGGCACACCGTTTCCACATCATTTCTCAAGATGATATCTTGCCTCTCTATCAATTAGTTCCTGAGGTAGATCAGATAAGAGCTGTCTCCCAGAATTTCAAGTCTAGATAGCTTGGCAAGGAACCCAACTCCTTCTCTATATACATTTTCTATAGTATATATTAACACAAAGAAAATTTTAGTCCTGGGAAAAAATCTTAGTCTCACAAAATAATTAAATTTAACACCTCCATTCAATAGAGTTAGCAATGATGCTGCTGATTAAATAGTTCTGGGTCTCTCATTATCTCTCAAAGAATTTTAGTAAGTGCTAAGAATATTTTGGCTTTCAAATTTAGGTTATAGAAATCCCTAACCACTTAAACCTCAATTATTTTGTATCAAGTCAACCAGAATATTAATTTATCTGTGAATTGTATTTGTATATTTACAAGGGAAAGAAAATGTTCTTGTTAAAAATTTGTTTTATTATTAAGCTGAGT
>NW_016803024.1:82672-100147 GCF_001698545.2 Rhinopithecus bieti | reverse complement strand
TCTTCCCTCATGGCTTCTACCTCTCAGTGTTGTCATGGCTGTCTAATTGCCCACCCCTCCTTGATCACAGGCTCTGGGGGAAGGAAGGGCCAGTCTTCTTTATTTTTTAAATCCTCTTTGCATGGTAGATGTTTGACCCACAATAGAGTAGGTGTATGAGATACATCCACATATCTCTATATATGCATATCTACACGCATTAAGTGGACAGATGAATGAATTCCCAAAGACCTTTGGGAGGAAATCTCAGACGACCATCCAGAGGTGAATGGGAGACACCTTATATGGCTCCTGAGAGCAAAATGTGCACCCAGTGATAGATATCATGTAATAGCATGAAATTGCTTGTGGCTACAAATCAGGGTTCTCCTGCCTGCACCCTCCAGCTGCTGTGTAATCACTTTGGAGAGTTCTTTAAAGAGGCTACAATCCCTCAGCAATGACTTGGAAGCAGTTCATTACTCTCGGCATACTATTTGGGAACCTGATAATAGTAATGATAATAATAATAATGATAAAAGTAGCTATGGTTTAATGGACATTTGCTATGTGTCAAACCCTGTGCTTAGTGCTTTATGTACTTGATCTTGTTTAACCTTTGTAACAAAGGTTTCATTCATAGGTATTATGAAGTGGATTCAAAATACCTACAAAGACCAAGTAGGTATTATGAATCCACTCTACAGAAGAGGACAGTAAGAATCAAATTTGTGGAAGTCTACCCAGCTGGTAAGTTGGAGATGTAGCTTGATGCCAGATCTCATCACTGAGCCAGTAATCTTAACTCTTCACTCCGGTGCTCTTCAGAGCTGGGGGCTTGAAGCTTTAGTTCGTATTTCTTACCTTCACTTCTCCAAAGTGGTTCCTAAGTTTTCAGCTGGCCTTCACAGTCGAACTTCCAGTTGACTGGGGAAAGAATCCTGCAATTGGCCAACCAAGATGTTGATAAGCTTGTTTCCAAGACAGAAATAACCACGGGGGTTTTCAGAACTGCGTGTCAGCAACAGAGTGACATTTTGAATTGAGTCATTGATTTTAGTTTTTTGATGGCATGATGGTGTGAATTGTTTTTAAAGAGAACTTTCCCACCCACTGAGATAATAGAGGTCAATAATTGTTGATCTTCAGGGTTTAAGTGCTTCAAGGAAGGTGCCAGAACACCATCAAGCATATGACCCAAGTCTATCTCCCCGGTATCTCATAACAATAATACTCTAGTGCTTGGTGGTTGTAGGGCACTTTTAATTCAGAGTCTAACTGATGTCCTACCAGACAGGAGTAAAGGCTTTTTCCTCTACACTCTTAGGTCCAATGACTGGAATTGAACTGACAAAAGACAGATTAACAGGAGAAAAAGGTTTATTTTATATGCATATGAGGGGCTCACAGAAATGAAATAAAAACCCAAAGAAGTAGTTAGACCTGAAGGTTTATGTACCGTTTTAACAAAGGGCAATACATTTGACAAGACAAAGGAAAGGGGTTTGAGCTTCTAGTGGCAGTAAATTGTGGGACGGCAAATATGTGGTAGAAACTAATGGAAGATAAGGGTTATTTAAGTAATGTTTGTTATGCAGATTTCTCTCAGTGCTATTTCTGGGATGATAAGAATCTATGAAATTTATGCCCTTCTTTTAGGCAAATAGGAGGAGGGTAGAGAGCTTTTTTTCTGTGTCTGCAGATTCTCACCTGCCTTCAGCTCAAAATAATATTTATACTAAAGTGGCATACTTTGGTGTGTCATGTTCTGAGCCTTCAGTTCATAAACAAAAGTCTGTTGACTTGCATGGTTCTCTGAACACTGTGGTGGGTAAACTAGATGCTGCTGCTGCTGTTCCTGTAGTCACAACCCAGACCTCATCATTGCTTGAAACTGCTCCTTAAAAAAAAAAGTCCCACCCTGGGTCCACATCCTTCCATCTCTTCTCTCTGTCTCACTAAATCTGTTCTTCAGCTGCTCCAAGGCTCCAGGATCTCAACTGTTCCAACCTAACAAGCTTTTCTTTTTCATGCAGCCTGGAATCCATGCTCAATCTCTCGAGTGGTTACCTATTGACAATGCTCAACTCTGTGCCACCTCTTTTTTAATCTGCACTTGCTCTACATTTGTGTCTCTTGGTCAGTCTAACAGGCCTCAGACTCTCCTTCTGCACAGCAGAGATGCTTGCATAACCTCACCTGATGATGAGGGCTCCACCTAAGATAAACTCCCTAAGGAGCTTGTTTCGGGGCTGAGGCTCCTGGTGCCTCTAGCTCTTCTTATTGAACAGATGCCTTCCTTTCCTGTTTCCTTTGTTGGCTGTTTCTGATCTCCCATTTCTTCTTTGAGCCACATGCCCCTCAATCATTGCAGATGGGGCCAAGTCTTTCCTTTCTTAGAGAAAACAGAAGTTCTTAGATGTAAACTTTCCTTTTCACTTTTAAACTTATCTATAAAAGTACTTCTCTATCTTTCTTTTGTTCTTGTTTTAGAAAAGAGTTTCCTCTTTCATAAAGCTGGTTTCTTTCCACCAATTAGTTCTTTTGATAGTTTAAACCAGTGAAGATGAGGATGTCATTTTTCTGCTTGAAACCTCCCAGATACTTCCAATTGCATCCTCACTAAAAGGCAAACTCCTTACTGTGGTCTTCAAGAAATGCTTGCCCTAAAATGGTAGCTCTCTTCCCAGACTGCACTGGGAAGCTCAAAAGCATAGCTATGCCCACGTGCCTCCACCAGGCATTCTGCTTTAATTGGGGCAAACCAAAAAGTGACTGAAGCAGGTCTCAATTAATTAGAGGTTCATTTTGCCAAGGTTGAGGATGCGCCTGGGAAAAAGAAACAAAAATCACAGTAGGACCTGTGACTTGCACTTTTTCCAAAGATGGTTTTGGAAACATTAATTTGTAAAGGAGAAAGAGCAAGCAGGAAGGGAAGGAAAAAAAAGAGGGAGAGAGCAAGCAATGAGGCCAGTGGTTACATTCTTGTGAGGCTCTGATTAGGGCTCAGGAAATCTACATTTTAAGTAAGCTAAAGTAAGCATGTGAAATTACAGCTATCTGGGAACAAAAGGAAGGCAGTTTTTGCATGACTCAGTTCCCAAGTTTAACTTTCCCTTTGGCATAACGAATTTGGGGTCCTGAGATTCTGTTTTTCTTTCACATTTGTATGAGGTGAGATCTGGTCAACAGTATTTTTTATTTATTTAATATTATTTATTTATTTTTATTTCAATAGTTTTAGGGTTACAAGTGGTTTTTCGTAACATGGATGAATTGTATAGTGAAGTCTGAAATCTTAGTGCACCCATCACCCGAGTAGTGTCCATTGTACCCAATATGTAGTTTTTTATCCCTCATCCTCCCAGCAGTATTTTTAAGACACCTGGCGGATTCTGCTTTCCTCTTGCAGCACCTCCTCCCCTTCTCCCCATGACTCCCCACCTTGGCCTCTCCCCTCCAGTCTCTATAAGGCTGTCTCTTCCCCAAACTTCAGGCTTTAGTTTTAGTGTCATCATTTATGGAAGATCATTTTCTATCCAGCACTTGGGCTGTCTCCTTCACTGCACACACCGGCGCCTATGTTTGTCTCTTTCCTTGTTTCTCACCTGTCGCACCACTGCTAGCCTGGATGCTTCCTGAGGTCAGGGCCCTTTTGGGAATCAAGTTCACCATTGATTCCCCAATGCCAAGCCGAGCCTGTCACACAGGCATTCACTGAGGATTTGAGGAGTTAATGTTGGATAAAGAATTGCTTCTCATCTTGCCTTCTTCCTGTGGGACCTTGTTCTACTGACTCTTTTTTCTCTCTCAGATCTTCAGACTTTCTCCATTGATCCCTTTCTCTCAGTCTAAAAACATACTCAGAACTTTCCCATCCAAAATCAAACATGCATAGAAAACCTCCTTTGGCACCTTCTCTTACTTAACTTTAATCCTGTCTTTTTTTCTTCTACTTAGAGAAGCGATTTAGCCTCAGGATAAGAAAGTCAGATTGCCTGGATTCAAATCAGATTGTTGCTATGTACTAGATTTGAGATATTGGATAAATTGTGTCACCTCCTTGTGCCTTGTTTTCCTCATCCATCAAGTGGAGATGGTATGAGTACTTTACTCATGGGGTCGCTATAAGGATTCAGTGAGGTACCATATGTAAAAGGTGCCTGCTTCTATTAAGCACTCTGAAATATTAGTTGTTATCATTAAAGTCATCTCCGTTGATTGTTTCTGCTCCTCAATCCATTATAAATGATCCTCTGCCCTGAAGCATTACCTAGCCCTGGGGCCTTTTATTAGTTCTCACTTCACTTGATCCTGTTGAGGTGCAGGATGCTATTTATCATCTCTTCCATCTCTCCCCTCTTCTCCACTCACCATTCTCTTTTCTCCCTTCCCACTTTTTGGCTGACCTTTCTCCAGGTCTCTTCCCCTGTTTCCTTCTTCTGTTGGTTTTAGGACTTTGTTTTGGCCCTTTGTCTTCTCAGTCTTTCTATTCAAGTTGGGCAATTTCATCCACATTTATGGTTTGCAAACAACTCTTTGCTGATGAAAACTCCCAAGTCATTATCTTTATCCTAGACCTCTCATGAGCTATAGGCCAATGGTGACAAATGTCCCTTAGACCCCTCTATCTGCATATCCTACATGGACACCACATTCAACATGTTTAAACCAGGTATGTTAACTTCACAGCATAATCTTCTCCGTCAATCTCTACCTCATGTAATTACACACCCTTGTAAAATGTTTGCTGCCTGAACCACAGAGCACATCCTCTGAATGCTAAACAAATGGCTACATTCCCTTAGGGAGTAAAGAAACAAGAGTTAGAGGCTGATTAGTTACTCCTCAAAGTTAAGTGTGTAGCATTGTACAGTGAAGACAACAGGCTTTGAAATTAAACAGACACCATTTTGAATCATAGCTCTGAGCTTTCCTATCTGTGTGACCTAAAATGGGGATGACAGTGCTTACCTGTCAAGGTTGTTAGGATGATAAAAGGAAGTGCAAAGCACGTGGCACAAATTTGACACACATTAAGTGTTAGTTTCATGTTTTCTTACTCTAGACTTAATTTATAACTTCCTTCATAGGCTTGTAGATTCTCAATCCATGAATTTTTCTCACTGACTAGGCCAGTGTTGCTGGAGTTGTTGGGACCAAAATGCCTTGATGTTGTCTACTTGGAGATGCAGCTGTGGCCAAATCCAAAGCTTATACTGTTTGCCTCGTGACAGCCAATAAGTCAAGAGATAAGGTGTTGGGATGAGAAAGGCAACTTTATTTTGGAGAGGCAGCAAACCAAGAAGATGGCAGACTGAAGAACCATCTTAAAGGCCTGAATCTCAGGCTTCTTTTTATACTGGGAAAGGGGGAATAAGAAGGGGGTTGTGGTCAGGATATGACAGGTGACCACAGATATCTGGGTGTCAGCTGGAGTCTGAGGGGGTTGCAAAACATCTTTGTCCTTGGTCAGGTCACAATGCTCCTATAAATCTTTAACATAACATTGTTACTTGTGTGTATGCTCTCCTCATCTCTTTGGGGGTTAGTTTTGGGAAGGGAATATTAACATCCTTGCTTTAATGTTAAACTGAATTCATCCTACAGTTAGCTTGGCTTACAGGCAGGAACAAATGAAGGCAGTTAACTTTTGCGGCTAGAAGCAAGGTGAAATCAGCTATATTATATTTCTCTCACTGTTGCACTGTGAACACAGCCTCCTCAATGGAGGTAACCAGCTAAGGTGAGATGCCCCCTCTGGCAGAGGGTGAAAGATCTGCTTTTCCAAGGGTCTAGTTTGTGTGCTTTCCCATGTTGTCCAAGAGACCACCAGGTTGGCTAAATAACAGAAAGGAGAGTTTTATTGGTGATAGTAGTTTGCACACTGGCAAGGGGCAGTCTCTGGTGTGGACTGAAGGTGCTCTCTCTTCAAAGAGGGAAAGGGCAAGTTGGGTTTTATGCCTCATGGGGCCTGCATCACACAACAGTCACACATATCCAGCAGGTTTGGGGGAAAGGTTATAAATATTTATGAGGGGAGGGGAATGCATGTTCATTGGGCAAATGTATATATAACATACATTGCATGTTCACTTTGGGGCCAGGTTTTAGCATTAAAATGAAGTGAAATTTGGCTCTTTACATCAAAAGGTGAACTATAGGACACAAAGACAATTTGTGTGAAGTCTCTATATTTATAAGCTGCTGAATTTGGCTTAAGGTCTGCAGTTGCTTATCAGGAAAGAATGTTTGTAGGGCTGGTCCTCTGTCCAATCAGCATTCTAGTGGTCTGGGTTGTCCATCAGCTGATAATTTTCCCAGTAACTCCTAGTTATAGAGTTTAGCAGGAATATGGTTTTTCTTATAACTATAGGAATTTAGGAAGTTGCCATGCCAGCTGATCCCTAAACCCTCAACCTATAGGTAACTTCTGCTTCCTTAACCTTAGGGTTCATCTTAGTCAATAAAGGGGCTTTTATTTTGGTCTCTCAGTTCACAGCCACACATCAAATTATGTGGTAATTCCTCTGTCTGCTGCCTTCTAAAAAAAAACCCTTAAAACCTTTTTTTCTTTTAAGGTTCTATTTGTTGAATCCAAATAGGTCCAATACAGGGCATTAACATCACAACTGCTTAGATGAGAACTTGCACAGCTTGATGAGCAGGGGGAGTGTTTAGGGGAGGGGGAAACATCACCGGGGCTCTGCAGAGAAGACAGTGCAAGCTGGATGGAAATTTTGTGAAATATAAGGTTATTGTTTCAGTGAGCCGATTGTGATCTGCACATTCTTCATGGTCTTCAAGATAGTAGGGTCCCTGTATTAGTCAGGGTTCTCTAGAGGGACAGAACTAATAGAATGTATGCATATATGAAAGGGAGTTTATTAAGCAGCATTGACTCACACGATCACAAGGTGAAGTCCCATGATAGGCCATCTGCAAGTTGAGGAGCAAGGAAGTCAGTAGTGGCCCAGTCCGAGTCCCAAAAGCTCAAAAGTAGATAAGCCAATAGTGCAGCCTTCAGTCTGTGGCCAAAGGCCTGAGAGTCCCTGACAAACCACTGGTGTAAGTCCAGAATCCAAAAGCCAAAGAACTTAGAGTCTGATGTTCAAGGGTAGGAAGCATCTGGCACGGGAGAAAGATGAAGNCATTCTTCATGGTCTTCAAGATAGTAGGGTCCCTGTATTAGTCAGGGTTCTCTAGAGGGACAGAACTAATAGAATGTATGCATATATGAAAGGGAGTTTATTAAGCAGCATTGACTCACACGATCACAAGGTGAAGTCCCATGATAGGCCATCTGCAAGTTGAGGAGCAAGGAAGTCAGTAGTGGCCCAGTCCGAGTCCCAAAAGCTCAAAAGTAGATAAGCCAATAGTGCAGCCTTCAGTCTGTGGCCAAAGGCCTGAGAGTCCCTGACAAACCACTGGTGTAAGTCCAGAATCCAAAAGCCAAAGAACTTAGAGTCTGATGTTCAAGGGTAGGAAGCATCTGGCACGGGAGAAAGATGAAGGCTGGAAGACCCAGCAAATCAGATTCTTCCACCTTCTTCTGCCTGCTTTTTCTAGCTGTACTGGCAGCTAATTGGATGGTGGCCACCCACAGTGTGGGTGGGTCTTCCTGAGGGTGGGTCTTCCTCTCCCAGTCCACTGACTCAAATGTTAATCTCTTCTGGCAACACTTGGAAGCATGCAGATACACTCAGAAACAATACTTCGCATCCTTCTATCCAATCAAGTTGACACTTAATATTAACCATCACAGTCCCAAACATTTCCAGGTGTATTCTACTTGAGTTCAGTTCAGGGGGCGTTTACTTCCCTGAAGAAGCTCATATGAACCTAAGGGATGCTCCAAAGAGTAGAAGGTAGCCCTGGTGATAGAGGCATGGGTACGGGTGGAGGTCCGAGACAGGCTGAATGTGGTGATTTTTGCCAATATTGGGATGATTTCCCTATAGCCTCCCTGCTAGCTGATCACAAGGGAGTAGAAGACATGGATCAAAAATGGCCCCCAAACCCACAAGCACTCATTTCTACCTCATCATCTTATAAGAGCATCTGCAGTCCCTGGGTCGTGACAGGCACATAGTCATCACCAGTATGAGAAGATGTGTTGGCATGGGTTACAGTAAATCAAAGAAAAATTGCACCAGATGGAGTTAGTCAAGGAAGGCTATTCAAGATGATTGCAGTAGAGGAGAGGGATTGAACTCAACTCCACTAAAACAAGAGGGGGAGCATTTTTAAAGCTCTGGGTGAGCTAGTGGAAAAATACTAGAGTATGTTAGGGAGTAGGTTGGTCAATGTAATTAGGCCATCAGTGTTTCCTAGTTGGTCTTTACTGAAGTTAGGTTCTTAGTCTTCTGCAAAGTCTAGGAGATAGGGGCACTGTCTTTCTTGATAATTACATTTCAAAGGATGGCTCCCAGATCCTTAAGAAAGATATTCTGGCCGGGCGCGGTGGCTCAAGCCTGTAATCCCAGCACTTTGGGAGGCCGAGAAGGGTGGATCACGAGGTCAGGAGATCGAGACCATCCTGGCTAACACCGTGAAACCCCGTCTCTACTAAAAAATACAAAAAACTAGCCGGGCGAGGTGGCGGGCGCCTGTAGTCCCAGCTACTCGGGAGGCTGAGGCAGGAGAATGGCGTAAACCCAGGAGGCGGAGCTTGCAGTGAGCTGAGATCCAGCCACTGCACTCCAGCCTGGGTGATAGAGCGAGACTCCATCTCAAAAAAAAAAAAAAAAAAAGAAAGATATTCCTGGGTTACAAAAGTGGCAAGAGGCTGGGAGAAGATGTACATCTCAAAGGATCAGAAATAATTTACAATTGCAAGTTTTCTAAAATAAATGCTCGAAGAAAGGGATGTCAGAGAAAGCTATCTAAAGTTTGTCACGCTGAGGGGGAACATTACGACCGTCTTTCAAAAGCCAACCACTAAGTGGAAAATTTCCATTTGGATTTCTGGTTATGACGCATTACCAGCCAGGTTATTTGTGTTACTTAAAACCAAAAAAGATACTCAAAGGTCCTAAGCCATGCCCTTTTAAAAATCACTTTCATTCATTAATGGAGCCTCTTTACCTAAAAGTGAAAGACTCAAGTAGCAAAATATTAGAATTCAACTAAAAGCCTTTTCTCCAAACTGCTACTGGGTTGGTAAAAGCTCCAAATAAGGCAAATGTATCCTCTGTTCTATAGACAATGGTATTTAAGGTCTCTCATTTTCTGCTTTCCATGATTCGTGTGTATGAGCGGAGGTAGTTTAGGATCTAGGGTGATATTATTGAACTGTTTAAGGCACGGGATTTGAGATCCTGGCTCTGCAATTTATAAAGCTCTGTTCTCTTGGGCATGTATTTAGCCTCCCTTAGCCTCAGTTACCTAATGCATACAATGGGTGTGAGTCTGACTACTTCTTAGGGAAGCTATAAGGGTAAAATGACATAGTGCTTATTAGAATCTTAGCACAGTACTTGGTATATAGTCAGGGCCAACAAATGGTAATAACTATTAATATGATATAATGTCTTTATGGGGCTTCAAAAGAGAATTTTAGTATAAAAATGTTTTAAATGGTAAGTGCTGTTTCAAGTGTATTATTTGCCTTATTAGAAGTAATATACTTTCCATTATTTCTGTTCAGTCATGATTGGCTTATATAATTAATACAATTATTCAGGGAACAATTATTCTGGTTGGCATTATCCAAATGTTGCCTCTTTCCAGCTTAATGAAGCTTAATTAGGTGGGCAGGGTAATAAAAACACAGGGTTGTCCACTCAGTGTTGTCACTTGTTAACAAGGTTTAGGGTTGACTGTCAGAGGAAATGACATTCAGATCCTGCTGACTGAGCAGAACCACTTTGAGCAAGAGAAGTTCCTATGCCCCACAGCTCAAGGCTCCTTGGGATCCACTCCAGGATCCTAAGGCTCCGGATGAAAGAACGTCCAAAAGACCTCTGCAGAGCTCAGAATTCTTTTCTTGGAGGCCCCAAACAGACTAGCTTCAGCTGTTCTCTCCATGCCTCCTCCGGGACCCCCAGATTTGTTTTTTTCCAAGCGGTGAGTGTGGGAGCTGGGAGCCCCGTAAGTGGGAGGCAGCCTCTGGGCTATCTGACCACCCAGTGGAGTGGGAAGAAGTGAAGGAGGAGGGGTGATCTGGAAGAGATCTAGAAAGGGCGCCATGTCACATTAGAGTTAATCCTTTTGGTGTAAGCATCCAAGGTCCCAATCTCTGCTGACAGCTATGGCCCAGTGTGAGGTACTTGATGACGGATCCGAGTTTCTCCATGGTGACACGTGTGTGGAAGGTGGGGTGTGGATGTGTGCATGTGTATGCATGTGCAGGTGTGCGAGAGGGAGCTTGGGCTTTTCCTAGAGCCCCTCATCCCCAAACACGAGGTCATACTACTAGGTGATTTTATTTATTTACTTATTAATATTTATTTATTCTTAGACTAGTCAAGTGCAGTAATGAGAAGAGGGGAAAGCGTAGAACAAGCAGTTTGATCTGTAACTGACTGTGAACAATCAATTGGGATAACTCACTACCTTTGGATCAGCCAGTAGGTGATTTTAGATGGTCAAGAGACAAGAGCTTATCATTAAGTCACATCATGAGAAAGTTGTTTGTTTTTCTGTTTTATTTCAGTGCTTCTGATTGTCAGGGAAAAATGGGAATTACTTTGGTAGTAAGATGTTTTTGACTTTCTAAAGTTTTCCTACTCTTTATTAAAAAGATTAATTGAGGCCACTTAAAGAAAGATGTTAACTCAGTAATAGCACAGGTGAGGGCATGGCTGGGGCAAAAATCATGATGTAGGCCAGGCGTGGTGGCTTACGCCTGTAATGCCAGCACTTTGGGAGGCTGAGTTGGGCGTATCACAAGGTCAGGAGTTCGAGACCAGCTTGGTCAACATGGTGAAACCCCATCTCTACTAAGCCAGGTGTGGTGGTGCATGTCTGTAATCCCAGCTACTCAGGAGGCTGAGGCAGGAGAATCACTTGAACCTGGAAGGCGGAGGTTGCAGTGAGCTGAGATCGTGCCATTGCACTCCAGCCTGGCAACAGAGCAAGACTCTGTCTCAAAAAAATAAAAATAAAAATTCATGATGCGGGATGCACCTGACAAGGCAGACCCACCATCTTGGCTCCAATACACGGTTAGAATGAGAGTGCAGAGTTTTCAGGGGGCTTCATATGTTTACCTTGCTCTGACCACTTTTCTCTCAGGTAGCTAAAAGCGGGCCGCTTGAGGGAGGTATGTGATAAGAAGGGGGAGATATCCCTGAAAAACTGTCCAGAAAGAGTAGACACCAACTTTTCTCTAGAATATACAAGATTTTTCCCCCAGGTCAGCAGCCCCTGCCACATAACTGTGATGGGAAAAGCTAATCAGGTATAGCTTATTATTATATATGTGAAGCACTTGGGGGATGTTTGCTGGGATGTGCTCTGAGGTGCTCTTCACTAGGTGAGATTCTTGAAGTTGAATTTTCTTGGTCATGTTTCAGAGTTGCTCAGTTTTTCAGGGCAAGGCAAAAGCAAGGGATGTTGCCCGGACTTATGTAACTGTGTTATTTCCTCTTCTGTCCTTCAGCTCTGAAAATCCAGTGTAGTTCAAGTGCATATCAAATCCTGGATCAAATTGAAGACTACATACTGGTATGTCTTAGGAATTTACAAGTCAGGGTAGATACTGGCCACCTCTATGTGTGGAGGCAGGCCTGGGAGAGAAGCACTACAAGGGAACTCTTGCCATTAAAGTCCTAAGAGTCACTGCACCCAGTAAACTCGTGAGAAAAATTTGCAGCATTGCATATTATGTCTCTGCTACAGGTGAAAAAGTCCCAACAAAACTGGAAATTCTTTGATTTTGACTATTCAGGAGGCTGAGGCAGGAGGATTGCTTGAGCCTAGGAGTTTGAGACCAGCCTGGGCAATACAGGGAGACCCATGAAAAAATATTAGCCTATGTAAGGTTTGGATACACATCTGCTAAAGAATTGCACATGTTTGTTTTGGCTGATAAAGAATATATATCTATTTTTCATCCCCAGACCTTTATAAGCAGATGGGACATCTCTTAAGACGTTCCTTCTTGGGGATGAGGAAGAGAAAAGAGAGAAAGGGACAACAAGCCTTGGAAAAACTGCAACAGGCAAAATATGTCTGTTTTTCCCACATTCTCTTTCCAAATCGTGTCCCCTAATTTCAGCATCCTTCTCGTTTCCAGCCACTCAACCCAATCTTCTCCCAGTGCTTGACATTCCTCCTAAAATAGAAGAAATCCGTTTGTGAACTCTTCCCAGTGAGGTACTCCCCGGGTGTTTCCCTTGTAAGGTGTCATTATTTTAAAAGAGGATCAATCCCTAGAAAAGACAATGAAATTAACTATATGAAAGTACTGAAATTCATTACACCTGGGACAAAAGGTGGGGTGAATGTGAGCTGAAGGTGGTAGAGATTTTCAGGGCTCCTGTGCTTGATCCATCCATGGGGCAGATGCAGTGGACGGGGGCTAGTCCTGGCTCTCCTGCCACCAGAGCCTGATTCTTTCTCAGCTCACACTAGCTGTGGTGTGACTGGACCACTTCACTCTGCTCCAGTTTCCTCAGATGGAAAGTCACAGAAATAATAATTGTGTGACTTAGAAAAAGACTAAATAAACCAGTTCTGCTGGAAGCCAATCTAACCAGCTGTAAAATAATGTGAGATGCATGTGCATTAGTTGTAGGCGGTTCCCTCCAGACATTGCCCAAATAGTTTCTGTGGTATTTTTGTATATTTTAAATATGAAATATGTTCAGAGAGAGTACCATGGTAGCCTACATAGAAAATCCCAGGAAAAGCACCACACTCTTAACTCTGAAACTTGTTTTGCACAGGGCTCTGGCTACATGAGTGTTTCTCAATTGAAATGAATCACAATTAATTTGTTTGAATCTGGTTGACAAACACAAGCAGATGATGTTTTTCTTGCAGAGTGTATCAAAGTGAATCCGGAGTGATAGCTTTCAAATGCCAGTTTCCACGTAAATGAGAGGCAGAAATTCTGACCCCTGTGCTGGGAGAAGGCTGTGACCTATCCACAGTTGTTGGAAGGGCACTCATTTTTCATGTGGGGATGCGCCTGTTTAGTCACTGTCCTGACAAGATGTTGTTCTTCAGAGTTACCGGGTCATTATACTCTTTTAGCTTTGTCAGAAGGGCTAAGTAGCTGCAGAGCCCAAGTTTGTGTCTCCCCTCCCAGCTTGGCAGTACACGTGGGATTTGTTAGCCATGGCAGCACAGGTGAGTGTGTGCCAGTGACTGACTCATTAATCTGCCTATGTCTCCAGGTGCCATGAAGCAGTGGTCTCTGCCCTGAATGCAGGGTGTGCACTCAGCAGCAAATGGGGAACCAATTTAAGAGCTGTTTCTTGGGGATGCCAGTCCCTCGGGACCTCAGGGTTCCCTGGACAAACTTGAGGATGTGCCCTGTCATGTCCAATGAGTTGGTGAATCTATCTCCAGATGGCTCCCTTTCTGGCTGAATTGGCTATTTCTCCCCTAATTAAACACTTGTGGTTTTCCTCCCTGGGGAAAAGGGAAATGGTCACCTATTGGCTGGAAGGAAAGAAGCTTGCTGCAGCCCACAAAGAGGTCTGTGGTACTGCTGTCCCTATTACAGGACCAGAGAGAAGCTCTTTTAATTTAATTCCTGGAGTGATTAACAACCAACTGCTCTGTAGGTCAGCTTAAAGTCCTATCCTTGTTCTGTACCTGCGTTTTGATTCATTCTGTCCTGTCACACTCTTCTCATTAAATGTAGGGAGCCTAGACATTGATATTTTCATGGCATCTTTGGGCTGCATGGAAGGGGTGACTCAACCTGTTCCCTTCAGACCATCTGAAACCACTGAGGATTAAAACTATAAAAACTATAAACATCCTCTCATTTTCCTTTTTCCTGGGGAAAATGAGTGAGTAGTGGTCCCTGGCAGGGGTGTACCATCACGCAGCTAGGAGGAGAGAGCATTAAGTCAGGTGGCACTGAGGACCAAGGTTTTCCAGTTTGGTGGCACATGTAAGTTTCATCAAACATGTTAGGGCAAGGCTGGTTTACAACAAAATTTTGAGATTGGCAAATATATTCCCTAAAACACTTTGTTCTCCTTTCTGCATTTGCTTCCTTTATGTGGCTTCCTTCTCACACTCTCCCTGTCCTGTGCTTTTGCTTGGACCCTCACCCATGCCAGCATCTCATTCAGAGCTCTAGATCAACTTGTCCTCTAGGGTCTCAGTCAAATCCAGCTGTCCTTTGGGGCCTCATTAGTGACTGGTTTCTGGTTAATGGAATACATTACTCTTGTTGCCACGTTAAATTTGTATGGGACAGGTGATATTTTGCATTTTAAGAAGGATCACTGTTATTTTATCTTATGGAAGTAGCACACAGTAAGAACATAGATTTTGGGACAAGCCTTTAGAAGGGAATTTTAAAGTAATGCTCAACACCTTCCGAAGAGGGAAGTGTCTGTTCTCTTTTGTGAAGACCTGTGTGTCCTTTTAAACAAGACATCCTTAGCTTCCTTTCAGTCTTAGTTCAGGACACAGAAAGAAAACTGGAAGCTCTTAGAGGTCGGTTTTCCTTTTGATATATCAAGAGTTACTCTCCACTCTTTGGAGAGCAGCTTTTCCTGTCACAGATATTAAACCCCTTTCATGGTCCTTTACATTCTAATCAGGTGGTTTGAGCGAAGAGTAGGAGCCTTAAGGGGTACAGCCATCTGAATGCTAAGAAGCCCTTGGAAGCTACCCACACTATCTTCATGGGGAGCACTCCCTCTGCCACAGCCTGGAGCCCATGCTCACTTCTCCAATTCCCAACTGCCATTCCCATTTCATTCCCTCTCTTACCTCACGCCAGACTCATTGTCTCAAAGTCCAGTTCCAATTTTTTCCTGTCCCAGCTCAGAGGGCTTTCCTGGCTGTCTGTCCAAACTGAACAAATGCTTCATCCTGACCTCTCGGATCCTCCATGGTAATGATCTCGGCAGCCATCTCTCACGCTGCGTTTGCTACATGCCAGGCATGGTTCTGAACACTTTACACATATTAACCCATTTCATTCTTACAACCCTATGATGCAGGCACTATTACTGACCCTGTTTTATAGCTGAAGAAACTGAGGTACATAGAATTTACTCTTAAGGCCACAAAGCTAGCAAGAGGCAGAGTGGGGATTTGAAACTGAGCAATGTGGCCCTGGGAATTCCCACTGTGATACCAGCCCCTGCTTCTCTAAGCTGGGCCCCGTTCCTCTCCACCCTCTTTTGTTGCTGCTCATTGTGCACCCAGGGAACCCAGTGGCTCACTATTCCCAGAATACCTCCCCTGCTTCCTGATTCACACGTTGGCTTTTCTTTTTTATTCACCATGTTCTCCCCAGCTCATGCTCTCAAACACCAGCTCCTCCATGAACCCTGATGATACTGAGATAAAGCAGGGACCCCTCTTAGGGACCTGCAGCTCCCCACCACCCGCCCTGCTCCTTGCCAAGCATGGAACTAAATACAAATATTGAGTTCCTTCAAGAGAAATTCCAGGCACCCAGCTAGCTTTGAGAATCAAACAAGAACTTGATAAGCAAGAAGGTAATCATAGCTTAAAACAATAGGCAAGGAAATTTGAGTGAAGAAATGTTTGGTTCCCCACAGAAACTAAAGATAACATCTTAACACGTGTCCCTGAATTGTTTTTTCAGAAACTTGGACACCCACTAAATGTTCTGTAGACCTCAGACAAGGGGGAGCTGAGACTGAACTCCGACTGCCATTCTTTGGTCTAAATTTCTTCCTGGGGGGCCTGGAGGAGGCCATCCATGCCCATGAGCCAGAACTAACATTATTTTTTTGCTGATCCCAACTTTTTAGACAAAGTTGTGCCTCCTTAACCAATTGCAAGTTGGAACATCTTTGAATCCACCTCTGACCTGTGGGTCCCTGCTTCAAGATGTCCTGCCTTTAGAGATCACACCAAAGTATAGCCTTCGTGTATTAATTTATGACTTTACCTGAAAGCTCTTCCTCTTCCTCTTCATCTTTAAACACGATTGCCTGTAAGCCCTCTGAGAGTTTCATTCTTAAGCATTAGCTACATAATTCTCTTGCTTGGCACCCTGCAATAAATGCCTCATTTCTCTTACTGCAATCCGATGTCAGTGTTTGACTTTGCTGTGCTGGGCCAGTAGACCCAAGTTTGGTCTGGTAACAACACCATCACAGTTACTTCTTAGGAGACCCTCAGTCCTCTCAGCTGATAGTCATTTGCATGTTTACCAATCATTCTTTATTTAGATTTTAGGCACCTAGAGAGCGAGGATTTTTTTTTTTTTTTTTTTTTTTTTGATACAGAGTCTTGCTCTGTCGCCCAGGCTGGAGTGCAGTGGCACAATCTTGGCTCATTCTAACCTCCGCCTCCCGGGTTCAAGCGATTCTCCTGCCTCAGCCTCCTGAGTAGCTGGGATTACAGGTGCCCACCACCACACCTGGCTAATTTTTGTATTTTTAGTAGAGATGGGGTTTCACCATGTTGGCCAGGCTGGTCTCGAACTCCTGACCTCAGGTGATCTGCCCACCTTGGCCTCCCAAAGTGCTCAGATTACAGGCATGAGCCACTGTGCCTGGCCAGATTGTGTTCTTCTTAATCACCTTGATGTACCCAGTGTCTTGTGGCCTATCAAAAGATAATTTTTGTATTGAATAAACATTTACTATGACAATTGTAAAGTGTGTAATTTGTGACTGGCAACTCATATCCTGCATGGTTATTTTGTCTGTGTAAAATATTTTATGTTTCTTAGGTGACTGCCATGCTATTTGTCTCTCCTTGCTGCGATGCAAATTAGCTCACTTCACTCCTTGGAAGGACAACTTGTAAGGGCTAAACAGTCTACTGGTTTGTCTTTTACTTAATGAAAAAGGTGTAGGAACAAAAATACCCTCCACGCTCCTGCAGGTTCAAGTCTGCTAAACAAACACAATAGATTAACAGGAGAAAAAGCATACACATTTATTAATATGCACATGGACACAGGAGTCCCACAAATATGAGACTCAAAGAAGGGCCAGATAGCTGAGGCTTAAATAGCACCCTCTTCATCAAGGACAGGGAAATGGGGGTGTAGACAATTTTGAGGCATGGCAAATGATTTTCAGGGGAATCAAATGAGCCCAAAGAGCAGACAGTAGTTTGCAAATGATCCCCTTTGAAAGCTGAACAGAACAAGTTGTGGGAAGGTTTGGGGCACTGTGAACAAAGGTTATCTTATTATGCATGGAAAATCATTTCAGTAATCTCTCAGAACTGCCTACAGAAGAATAGATGGAAAGTCTGTATGAGTGTGGTGATGACTTTTAGTCTCTCCTCTTTTCCAGTAGTTAATCTTTCCTGGTTATTTGATGGGATTTCTGGGAATGGAGTCTTAAGACAATTGTATTTTTTTTT
>NW_016803024.1:0-79554 GCF_001698545.2 Rhinopithecus bieti | reverse complement strand
GGGGGGGGGGGGGGTGGACAGAATCTCGCTCTGTCACCCAGGCTGGAGAGTAGTGGCATGATTGGGCTCACTGCAACCTCCACCTCCTGTGTTCAAGCGATTCTCCTGCCTCCGCCTCCCAAGTAGCTGGGACTCCAGGCACATGCCACCATACCTAGTTAATTTTTGTATTTTTAGTAGAGATGTGGTTTCACCATTTTGGCCAGGATGGTCTTTATCTCTTGACTCATGATCTACACATCTCGGCCTCCTAAAGTTCTGGGATTACAGGCGCGAGCCACCGCATTCGGCCTGGTTCTTCATTTTCTTACTGTTGAGTTTTAAGAGTTATTGGTGTATTTTGGATAACAACTTTTTATCAAATGCGTCTTTTGCAAACATTTTCTGCCAGTCTGTAGCTGGTATTCTAATTATCTTGATACTGTTTTCAGCAGAATAGAAGTTTTTACTTTTAATGAATTCCAGCTTATCAATTATTTCTTTCATAGATCATGACTCTGGTATTACATCTAAAAAGTCATAACTATATCTCAGGTCATTTAGATGTTATATGCTATCTTTTAGGAGTTTTGTAGTTTTGTGCTTTACATTTAGGCCTATGATCTGAATTTTGAGTTAATTTTTGTGGAGGGTGTAAAGTCTATATCTAGATTCATTTTTTCACATGTAGATGTCCAGTTGTTTCATATATTAACAAGCTTTATCCATTGTACTGCCTTTGCTCCTTTGTGAAAGATCAATTGACTATATTTATGTCAGTTGATTTCTGGGCTCTCTATTCTGTTTCATCGATCTATTTGCTATTCTTTTGTCAATAACACACTGTCTTGGTTACTGTAGCTTTACAGTAAGTCTTGAAGTTGGGTAGTGTCAGTCATCAAACTTTGTTCTTTTTTTTCAGTAATGTGTTGGCTATTCTAGTTCTCTTGTCCCTCCAAATAAAGTTTAGAATCAGTTTGTTGATACCTATAAAATAACTTCACGGGATGTTGGTTGGAATTGTGCTGAATCTATAGATTAAGTTGGAAAGAACTGATGTCTTAACAATATTGAGATTCCCTATCCATAAACATGCAATATCTCTACATTTATTTAGTTCTTTGACTTCTTTCACCAGAGTTTTGTAGTTTTCCTCATGTAGATCTTGTATAAATTTTGTTAGGTTTATACCTAAAGTATTTCATTTTGGGGGTGGTGCTAATATAAATGATATTGTATAATTAACTTCAAATTCTACTTGTTTATTTCTGGTATATAGAAAAGTGATTGGCTTTTGTATGTTAGCCTTGTATCTTGCAATCTTGCTGTAATTGTTTATTAGTTGAAGGAGTTTTAAAAATCAATTATTTCAGAATGTCTATGTAGACAATAATGTCTAAGTCATGTGAACAAAGACAGTTGTATTTCTTCCTTCCCAATGTGCATACTTTTATTTTCTCGTCTTATTGCATTAGCTAGGATGTCTAGTTTGATATTGAAAAGAAGTGGTGAGAGGGAACATCATTGCCTTATTCCTGCTTTTTGTGGGAAAGCTTTTAATTTGTTACCATTAAGTGTGATGTTAGCTGTAGGTTTTTTTTTGTAAATGTTCTTTATCAAGTTGAGGAAGTTATCCTCTATCGCTATTCCCTCACACTTTTTATTATGAATCGATGTTAGATTTTGTCAAATTTTTTTGCACCTGTTGATATGATATGTGATTTTTCTCCTTTAGCCTGTTGATATGATATATGATGGATTACATTATTTAATTATCAAACATTGCACTAGCCTTGCATACCTAGGATAAATGCCACTTAGTTGTAACATGTAGTTCTTTTTATACTTGTTGGATTTGATTTGCTAATATTTTGTTGAGGATTGCATCTATATTCATGAGAGATATTGATCTATAGTTTTCTTTAAAGTCTTTTTTTGATTTTGCAATTAGGGTAATGCTGGCCTTATATTAATACAATGAGTTAAGACATAGTCCCTCTTCTTCTGTCTTCTGAAAGAGATTGTAGAGAATCAGTATAATTTCTTCCTTAAATGTTTGGAGGAATTTACCAGTGAACCCATCTGGGCCTTGTGCTTTTTGTTTTGTAAGGTTATTAAAATTGATTCAATTCCTTTAATAGATAAAGACCTATTCAGATTGTTTCTTCTTGTGTGAGTTTTGGCAGATTGTGTCTTTAAAAAATTAGCCTGTTTCGGCCGGACGCGGTGGCTCAAGCCTGTAATCCCAGCACTTTGGGAGGCCAAGACAGGCGAATCACGAGGTCAGGAGATCGAGAGCATCTGGGCTAATACGGTGAAACCCCGTCTCTACTAAAAAATACAGAAACAAAAACTAGCCGGGCGAGGTGGCGGGCGCCTGTAGTCCCAGCTACTAGGGAGGCTGAGGCAGGAGAATGGTGTAAACCCGGGAGGCGGAGCTTGCAGTGAGCTGAGATCAGGCCACTGCACTCCAGCCCGGGTGACAGAGTGAGACTCCATCTCAAAAAAAAAAAAAAAAAAAATTAGCCTGTTTCATCTAGGTTATTAAATTTGCGGGCATAGTTCATAATATTCATAATATTCATAATATTCCTTTATTATCGTTTCAATGTCCATGGGATCTGTACTGATGTCCTGTCTTCTTTTCTTTTCTTTCTTTTTTTTCTAGGAAGTACAATATGGCCAAGAAATTTAATGCATTAAATTTGAAGGAACATAAGAAGTAATTAACAGATTTACATTAGAACACTTAGTACCCTCTTTCAGAAAGAAACAGATTCAGTAGGCATGGTATTTAAAAGGACAATTATAAAACTTGAACTGCGTGATAAAAACAGGGTTATGTAAATATCATAATTATCTCATGTCAAGTGAACAAATCTCCAGGGACAAAATTCACAAACAACAAAAAAGAAGAGAGATCTATATACATCAAATCAACAATGGAAATCCTTAAATTTCTATAGTTCTTTCTGCTGGCCTGATGACAAGAGCCTGGCCTGTTAAATTGTAGAAATTACAAGGCAGCAGAAATCATTTTTGATACTAGTGATTTGTGTCACCTCTTTTTTTCTTAGTTAGCCTGGCTAGAGGCTTATTCATTTTCATCTTTTCAAGGAAATAGCTTTTGGTTTCGTTGACATTCTCTATTGATTTCCTGTTTTCAGTGTTATTGATTTCTGCTCTATTTTTTATTCTTTCTTTGGATTTAATTTGCTCTTTTTTTCTAGTTTCCTAAGGTATAAGCTTGATTATTGATTTTATATCTTTTTTTTCCTTTTTAATACATGCATTCAATGCTGTAAATTTTCCTCTAAGTACTGCTTTCACTGCATACCACAAATTTTGATATGTTTTATTTTCTATTTCACTTAGTTCCAAATATTTTTAAACTCTTGAGATTTATTCTTTGACCCATGCATTATTTGGAAGTGTGTTGCTTAATCTCCAAGTATTTGGGGATTCTGCAGCTTTCTATCATTGTTTTCTAGTTAAATTCCATTGTAGTTTAAGAGCATACTTTGTATGATTTCTATTCCTTAAAATTTAAGGTGCGTTTTATGGTCCAGAATGTGGTATATCTTGGTGTATGTTCCATGTGAGCTTGAGAAGAATACATATTCTTCTGTTGTTGGATGAAGTCGTCTACAGATGTTCATTATCTTCACTTTATTAATGGTGTCGTTGAGTTCAGCTATGTCTTTATTGATTTTTCTGCATTCTGGATCTGCCCATTTTTCTGATAGAGGGGTGTTGAAGTCTCCAACTGTAATCATGGATTTATCGATTTCTCCTCTTCCAGTGTGATAATTTAACCTTACATGTTTTGATACTCTGTTTTTAGGCAGACACACATGAAAGATTATTATGTCTTCCTGGAGAATTGACGCCTTTATCATTATGTAATGTCCTTGTGCCTTAGTCAGCTCATGATGCCTTAACAAAATACCATAGGGCTGGGAACAGTGGCTCACACTTGTAATCCCAGCCCTTTGGGAGCAAGTTGAGTGGTTCACTTGAGGCCAGGAGTTTGAGACAAACCTGGGCAACATAGTGAGACCCTGCCTCTTCAAAAAGACAAAAAAATTAGCTGGATGTGGTGGGTGGCATGTGCCTGTAATTCCAGCTACTTGGGAGGCCAAGCTGGGAGGACTGCTGGAGCCCAGCAGTAGTCTACAGTGAGCTGTGGTTGAGTCACTGCACTGTAGCCTGAGTGATGAAGCGAGAGCCTGTCTCAACAAAAACTAAAACTAAAACAAATAACAAAATACCCTTATGGACTGTGTGGCTGAAACAGCACACATTTATTTTCTCAGTTCTGGAGGCTGGAAGTCTGATCAGGGAACCAGTATAATACATTTCGAGTGAGGCCTCTCTTCTTGGCTGAATGGCTGCCATCTTGCTGTGTGCTGACATGACCTCTTTGTGTGTGTAGAGAGAGAATGAGCTCTCTGGTGTCTCTTCTTATAAACATACTTATTCCATTAAAACAGGCACCCGTCCTTAAGACCTCATTTAGCTTTAATTACTTTCTTTATAGGCCTTATCTCTAAATACAGTCACATTGGGGGTTAAGACTTCAACAAATAAATTTTGGGGGGTCAGTTCAGTCCACAGCACCCTCTTTATCCCTGATAAGTATCACTGTTCTGGAGTCTGGTCTGTCTGAAATTAATATAGCTACTCCAGTTTTCTTTTGATTCGTGTTAGCATGATATGTCTTTCTCCATCCCTTTACTTTTAATTATATGTATTTTTATATTTAAGTGGGTTCCTTGTAGACAACATAATGTTGGGTCTTGTTTTTAATCTACTTTGACAATATCATTTAATTGTTGTATTTCGACTATTGATGTTTAATTATTGATATTGTTGGATTAATATCTACCATATTTGTTACTGCTTGCTATTAATTGCCCTTGCTGTTTGTTCCTATTTTTGTCTTCCAGTCTTTTTTCTGCCATTTGTAGTTTTAATTTAGCATTTTATATGATTCCATTTTCTTTCTTAGCATATCGATTATACTTAATTTTTCACTTCTTTCAGTGATTGCCTTAGAATTTGCAGTATACATTAACAATGAATCCAAATCTACTTTCAAATAACTCTATACCACTCCACAGGTAGTGCAAGTACCTTATGATAATAAAATATTCCTTATTCATCCCTCTTATCCCATTGCTGTCATTCACTTCACTTAAACATAATTTCTAATCATCAAGTGCATTGTTGCTGCTATTATTTTGAACAAACTGTTATCTGTTAGGTCAATTAAGAATAAGAAAAAGAAAAGTTTTTATTTTACTTTATTCCTTCTCTAATACTCTTGTTTTCTTTATATAACTCCTAGTTTGACTTATATAATTTTTTATATAATTTATATAATTTTATATAATTTTCTTACCTCTGAATAACTTTTAAAACATGTCTTGTAAGGCAGGTCCACTGGCTATAAATTCCCTCAATTTTCTTCCTTCCTTCCCCTCCCTTCCCCTCCCTTCCCTCCCTTCCACTTTCCTTCCCTTCCCCTTCCCTTCCCCTTCCTTCCTTCTTCCTTCCTTCCTTCCTTCCTTCCTCCTTCCTTCCTTCTTCTTCCTTCCTTCCTTCCTTCCTCTCTTTCTCTCTTTCTTTCTTTCTTTTTTCTTTCTTCTTTCTTTCTCTCTGTCTTTCTCTCTCTCTCCTTTTCTTTTCTTTTTTCTTTCTCTGTCAGCCAGGCTAGAGTGCAGTGGCACAATCATAGCTCACTGTAGCCTCAACCTCATGGGCTCAAGGGAATCTCCTATCTCAGCCTCTTGAGTATCTGGGACTATAGTTGAGCACCACCACTCCTGGCTAATTAAATTTTTTTTTTTTTTTTTTTTGTAGAGACAGAGTCTCACTATGTTTCTCAGGCTGGTCTCAAACTCCTGGCCTCAAGTGATCCTCCTACTTCAGCCTCCAAAGTGCTGGGATTACAGTCATGAGCCACCACACACAGCCATTTTCTTTTTTTAATCTGAGAAAGTCTTTATTTCTTCTTCACTTTTGAAGGATAATTTCACAGGATGGAGAATTCTAGGCTAGTGGGCTTTTCTTCTCAACACTTTAAATATTTCATTTCACTCTCTTTATACTCGCATGGTTTCTGAGGAGAAGCTGGATATAATTCTTATCTTTACTCCTCTATAGGTAAGGATTTTTTTCCTCTGGCTTCTTTCATCTTTTTTCTTACCTTTGATTTTCTGCAGCTGAAGATTACATGCCTAGGTGTAAATTTATTTTGGCACTTATTCAGTTTGGTGCACTCTGAGGTATCGCTGAGGTTCATGAATTGGTGGTTTGGTATCCAACATTCTCAGTCATTATTCCTTCAAATGTTGCTTCTGTTCCTTCCTCTCTTTATTCTCCTTCTGATATTCCCATTATGTGTATGTTTCACCTTTTGTAGTTGTTCCACACTTCTTGGATATTCTGTTTTTTTGGGAAAAAAAAGTTGTTTCTCATTGCTTTTCAGTTTTGGAAGTTTCTATTTATATATCCTCAAGCTCAGAGATTCTTCCTTCAGCTACATCCAGTCTACTAATGAGCCCATTGAAAGCATTCTTTATTTGTGTTACACTGTTTTTATATTTAGCATTTCTTTTTTATTCTTTCTTAGCACTTCCATCTTTTTGCCTGTGTTACCCATCTGTTCCTGCATAGTGTCTACTATTTCCATTAAAACTCTTAGTGTATTAATCATAGTTGTCTTAAATTCACAGTCTGATAATTCTATGAGTCTGGTTCTGGTGCTTGTTCTGTCTCTTCAAACTGTTTTTTGCCTTTCAGTATGCCTTGTAATTTTTTGTTGAAAGCTAGACATGATGTACCAGGTAAAAGGAACTCTGGTAAATAGGCCTTTAGTAATGTGGTGGTTGGTATTAAGGGAGGAAAAGTGGTCTCTAGTCCTATGATTGGGTCTCAGTCTTTTAGTGAGCCTGTACTCCTGGGTTGTGAACTTCAAAAGTGCCTCTCAGTTTCCCCCACTCCGTAGTGGGACAATGTGGCTAGAGACAGCTGGAGTAGGTATTTCCCTCTCCACAGCTTGGTTAGCCTCACATAAAACCACAGTAGTTTAGGACTCGTAAAATAGGTTCTCTTGAGGGCAGGCCTTGTTAACAACAGAATGCTCTGGCGTATTTCAATGCTCTGTCATACTTTCTCTCTCTGTGCTGGAAGCACAAGGGATTTTTCTCTGATTCACTTTGAGAACCAGGAGGTAAGACTTACAAGAGTGTAGGACTCCCCCTGTAGTTTTAAACTCTCAGATTTGTCCACACTAAGCCCCTAGTGATTTGTCAGTTACAGTTCAGAGTTTTTCTACTCTGCTACTGGTTCCTGTGGATATTTCTGCTTGTGTTGTGTTTCTGCTCCAGTATTTTGATTCTCTGTACCCTCTCTCTCTATCCCTGCAATTTTGGGAGGCAGTAGATTGCCTGGTGACCTCACTTCTCTGATAGATCTGAGAGTTGTTTATTTTTCAGTTTGTTCAACTTTTTACTTGTTGTTTGAATGGAGTGGTGACTTTGAAGCTCCTTACGTGCTGGGCTGGAAACAGTGATGTTTTCTTCAAAGTGAAATCTGATTTTCCTCACTCATGTTCTTATGATAGGGTTTCTTTTGTTCATGAGGGGGACATGCCACTGGCAAGGATCATTTGAAAACTAGACCCTGCAGTTTCACGTGGTGTGAAGAACTCATTTTAAAGAGCCAGTTATCCAAGTCCTTCCTCTTCCTGAGTCCATGCCAGAGCTGGTTTGAGGGGTTCAGGGTCAAGGGCAGATGAATCTCAAAGAGAAGTCCTGCTGATGACATTGGTCAGTGAGAAGTCTACACAAGCTGCTTCCCATGATTCATAAAATAAACTGCTGAGTGAGAATCTAATTAAAAATGTTTTCAGTCTAAAAAGATGTAAATGAAGGGAATATATCTTCAAAGTCTCAAAAAGTGTAGAGAGTGCAGGCAGGAGGAACGAAGTTACTTACCAAATCCTGGTGAGCTCTTGAATTTTAAAACAGGTAAATTTGTATAAGTAAAAGGACGTACACTCTTCATGGTAGTAAACTTCTAGAACTGTTTTCCTATAAAGAAGTGACATGATGGCAATGTGATTGTTGTGGATTATTATGGGAAACATTTAGAAGTTAGTGACAGGGTGGATAGACATATTCTCCCACAAATCTTCTTAATGTTATTGGCCTCTGATAAAAGCATATATTTGTGTTATAGCTGGGATCATCAAACCCCGGGCCACAGACCAGTATTATGAAGCCAGTCTGCACAGCAGGAGGTAAGCAGAGGGAGAGGGAGCATTTATCACCTGAGCTCCAGCCTCCTGCCAGATCAGCAGTGGCGTTAGTTTCTCACAGGAGAATGAACCCTGTTATGAACCGTGCATGTGAGGGATGTAGGTTGTGGTCTCCTTATGAGAATCAAATGCCTGATGAACTGAGATGGAACACTTTCATCTGGAAACCACACACCCTACCTCCTCCCCCATCCATGGAAAAATTGTCTTCCATAGAAACTGGTCCGTGGTGCCAAAAAAGTTAGGGGTTGCTATGTTGTAGGACCAAAGGGTATGCATTTTATACACTCAACTCATCCTGATTCGTCTATTTTCCTTAGCTCTGATTTGCTCACTTACTGTAGCAGTTGTGGTTGGGCTCCACCCAGATTCCCTCGTTACTATTTATGTGCATACCAACCCTACAGCCTTCCAGATGCAAAACCTGTGACTCTTTCTTGAGGGTTTTCTCTGGCCCTTGTAGCCTGCTAAAATTGTGTACAGTGCAGTGCCTTGGAGTTACTACCTTCCAGAGAGCAGCCCTCAACTAATGGCTGGCGGGAATTGATAGATTAATACCCCAGGCTCCTAGCTCCTCAGGAAGGAGCCAGCTCTGAGGTGTGTTCTACACTGTCTCCCAAACAGAATAGAGCTCCATTTGTCCGCAGCTGTAACCTGCTCAATAACACACCCTGATCGTTTCTTTTCCTTCCTGGTCTCACTTCCCACCCCACTACTGATGCTTTCTAGGATCATGTCCCAAATAAGCTACTTGCACTAAAATCCTTGGCTCAGTGTATGCCTCTAGGAGAACCCAGCTGAAGACACTGAATTTTTAAAAATTTTGTTGAATAGATAGGCTTTTAAATTGCTTTAATCCTACTTAGAACATAGCGAAGTATAAATGAATAAAAATAAAGCCATAGTATTGAGTTTTATCCAGCTCATTTTTTGTAGCTTTTAATTTTATAACTTTTCATTTCAATTTCAAACATAGAAAAGGTGCAAGAGCAGCACAAAAAATACCATATGCCATTCATCCAATTTTCCATATCCTTCATCCAGATGACCACATTTGCCTATTATTTGTCTTCATCTGTTTTTGCTGCTATACCAGAACACCTGAGACTGAGTAATTTATAATGAACAGAAATTTATTGGCTCACAGCTCTGGAGGCTGAGAAGTCCAAGGTCAAAGGACCAGCATCTGGCTAGGACCTTCTTTCTGAATCATCCCATGGCAGAAGACAAAAGGGCAAAAGAAGGCAAGAGAGTGTGCCTGCAGGTTCAAGTCCTTTTTATAATTGCCATTAATCCATTCATGTGGGTGGAGCCCTTGTAACCTAAACACATCCCTGTAAGCCCTGCTTCCCATATTGCCTTAGGGATTAAGTTTCCAACACATGCTTTTTGTAAGACACACTCAAACTGCAGCATCTTTCTTCTGAATCTTTTGAGAGTGAGGTGCAGATATCATGCTCCTTTCTCCCTAAGTACTTCAGTATCTGTTCCATAAGAATAAAGGCATGTTTTTAATATAACCATAGCAAAATGATCAAAATGAGAAAATTAACTTTGGTACAGTACTACTTTTTAATCTAAAAACCTTATTACAATATTTCTAATTGTCCCAATGTTGTTTAATAGCAAATTTTCCCCCTTAGGTTCAGTATCTGATCCAGGATTATGCATTGCATTTAGTGTCATGTCTCTAGTCTCTGTTAATCAGGATCATTTCTTAGTCTTTGTTTTTTTATGACTTTGACATTTTGATGAAGACTATAAAACCAGTTATTTTGTAGAATGTCCCCCAATTTGGATTATTCTTATGTCTCCTCATGATTATTTTGAGATTATCCACTTTTTGGCAGAAATACTATCAAAGCGATTACATGTTCTTCTCAGTACATAGTATCAAAAGGCACCATTACTGATGATGATATTAACTTGATCACTTTGTTAAGGTGTCATATACCAGGTTTATCTGCTGTAAAGTTACTATTTTGTTTTTGTAATGAATAAGTGTTTGATGGAAACATCTCATGATAAAAAGTAAAAAAAAATGCTTAAAGAGGAGACAAGTCAAAGAGAAACAGGAGCAAGCAGAAAGTGTTCTCCTTGGCCAAATTTGGGACAATTTTATCATTAAAAAATGATGGTCACAGAATTCTACCCATTGCATAAAATGACAATCTGTGACAATTTATTAAAAATAATAGTTATTTGTCATTTATACCTCAATAAAGCTGGAAAAATGACTGTAACAGATGATAACCCATTGCATAAAATAATAGTCCATGAATTCATACTCATTTATAAATAAATAAGTGAACAAATAAAGGGAGGAGAAGGAAAAGTTCTTTATTAGGGTAGAATTACAATTGACAAATATAGAATGAGTGAAGAAAAATGAATAGCAGTCATTAGAGTAATAATTGATTCAGGCAAGAATCATCAATGGATGCTAAAACTTTCATCATTGGGCTATAATCATATTACATCAATAATTATGTAATCAAAAATTACATAATCCAACTCACTTTTATCAAGCAAAGGGCTTTGTCAGGACTTTGTGGGGAATGACAAACAGAAGACCATGTTCTTTTGGTTAGGCTTGGTGGCTCACGCCTGCAAATCCAGCACTTTAGGAGGCTAAGGTGGGTGGATCACTTGAGTCCAGGAGTTCAAGACCAGCCTGGGCAACATGGTGAAACCCTGTCTCTACTGAAAATATAATTAGCCAGATGTGATGGTGCGCACCTGTAGTCCCAGCTATTCAGGGGGCTGAGGTGGAAAGTTCACTTGAGCCCAGGAGGTCAAGGCTACAGTGAGCCCTGATTGTGCCACTGCACTCCAGCCAGGGTGACAGAGTGAGACTCTGTCTCAAAACAAAACAAAACAAAACAAAACCAAAAACAAACAAAGAAACAAAAAAACCCCATGTTCTCCCAATACTTTATTTTTAAATTTTATTATTTTTTAAAATTTAGAATTTTTATAGATTCATAATAGTTGTGCACATTTGTGGGGTGCATATGATGGTTTGATATAATTATACAATGTGTAGTGATCAAATTAGGATAATTAGAATGTTCAGCATTCCAAACATTCACCACTTCTTTGTGTTGAAAATATTCCAAATGCATTCATCTAGTTATTTTGAAATATACAGTGAATTATTGTTAACTATAGTCAACCTGTTATGCTACTGAATACTAGATCTTATTCCTTCTATCTAACTGTACTTTGTACCCATTAACCAATGACTCTTTATCTCTCCTCCCCTCTACCCTTTTCAGCCTCTAGTAACCATTATTCTACTCTCTACCTTCATGAGATCAATTTTTTTTTTTTTCAGCCACCAGTTATAAGTAGGGGTCTCTCTGTGCCTGGCTTATTTCATCAAACATAATGTCCTCCAGATCCATCAAATGACAGGATTTTATTCTTTTTTTCTGGCTGAATAGTGTTCCATTGTCTACATGTACCACATTTTCTTTATCCATTCATCTGATGGTAGACCCTTTGCTTGATTCCATATCTTGGCTCTTGTGAATAGGGCTGCAATAAACATGGAAGTGAATGTATCTCTTTTATATGGTGATTTCTTCCTAGACTTTATTTTATTTTATTGTTAGAGATGGGGTCTTTCTATGTTGCCCAGGATGGTCTTGAACTCCTGAGCTCAAGCAATCCTCCCACCTTGTCCTCCCAAACTGCTGGGATTACAGGCATGAGCCATTGCACCTGGCATCCCTAGACTTTAAATGGCATACTAGCTAGTAGAGAAGATTTATGTACACAAGCCATTACAACACAAAATAAACTGATGGTGTGTCATATAAAATGAAGAGGATAAATGAAACTATCCAAGACAGAATATTAGATGGAATGCACAATGTGTCTAACCCAGTGTGGTACTATTTTTACATTGTCCCTCATATGCACACAGTCCCCTAGCATCAAATGTTTTCAGTGAGGAAAAAAGCAGGCTCTAGTCCTTGGGACTAATGAGTGAGGAGGGAGAGAGATGTCTTTGTAGGCAGCTGCTACTTTGGTTTCCAAGGGAAACAGCGGTAGAAGCTGCAAAAGAAAAGGAGTGGGAAGTCTGTGGTTTAGCACAGATGGGTCATTCTACAAAGTGTCTCTACACAGGCAGTTACCTGGACTTCCTCAGAGTCCTTGGATAATAAAAATACTAAAGTGTTGGGATATTAGTAAACAAACAAATTTTACTTTTTCTTTCTGAATTTCTTGGGGAAAATCTTCATTCTTAGAATCTATTTTCCCTACAAGCCATCAAAGCCTGAATATATTTCTCTCCCACGGCCGTAGTATGGTTTTCTCTTCTGTACAGTTCACAAGTCCAAGTCACAGGAAAGAAAGAAGGAAATTAGCCACTGCAATCCATGCACCTCTAGTGCAAATCTCCGTTTCAAATTCACCATCAGAACCTGGTTCAGATACTTTCCCTGTTATCCCACTGCAACTGTGCACCTGTAGCCAGGATCCTGCTGGGATCTCAGGAGTGGTTTGGTAGGGAAAAGAGTTGATCAGGAACGGTTGGGACAAACCCGATCCTGATGGAGTGGGCTTTTACCAGGCAGACAAGGAGTCTAAATCCAAGAGTCTAAAGACGGCCTGTCCCACTTGGGTTCCCTCATATCTCCCTCACTAAGCAAAAGGTCTGGTTTTTGTGCACATTGTCCCTGCAAGGTCTGGAGACAGGTAGGGAGTTGTGAGCCCAGTTGAACAGGTTATGGTAGAGGACTAGGCTTCTGTTCCATCAGGGAAGGTGGAGTACACTGCCCCAAAACAGAATCTCAGTCTTAGGAATTAAATAAACGGTATTATTCATTGATATGGTTTGGCTATGTCCCCACCCAAATCTCATCTTGAATTCCCACGTGTTGTTGAAGAGACCTGGTGGGAGGTCATTGAATCATGGGGGCAGGTCTTTCCTGTGCTGTTCTCATGATAGTGAATAAGTCCTATGAGATCTGATGGTTTTAAAAAGGGGAGTTTCCTGGCACAAACTCTCTCTTCTCTTGTCTGCCACCATGTAAGACATGCCTTTCACCTTCTGCCATGATTGTGAGGCCTCCCCAGCCATGTGGAACTGTAAGTCCAATAAACCTCTTTCTTTTGTAAATTGCCCAGTCTGGAGTGTGTCTTTATCAGCAGTGTGAAAATGGACTAATATAGTAAATTGGTACCAGGAATTGGGTACTGCTGAAAAGATAACCTGAAAATGTGGAAGTGACTTCAGAACTAGGTAACAGGCAGAGGTTGTAACAGTTTGGAGGGCTCAGAAGACAGAAAAATGTGGGAAAGTTTGGAACTCCTTAGAAACTTGCTGAATGGCTTTGACCAAAATGCTGATAATATGGACAATAAAATCCAGGCTGAGGTAGTCTCAGGTGGTGATGAGGAACTTGTTGGGAACTGGAGCAAAGGTGACTCTTGTTATGTTTTAGCAAAGAGACTTGCAGCATTTTGCTCCTGCCCTAGAGATTTGTTGAACTTTGAATTTGAGAGAATGATTTAGGGTATCTGGCGAAAGAAATTTCTAAGCAGCAAAGCATTCAAGAGGTGACTTGGGTGCTGTTAAAGACATTCAGTTTTATAAGGGAAGCAGAGTATAAAAGTTAAGAAAATTTGCAGCCTGACAATGCTATAGGAAAGAAAAATCTCATTTTTTGAGGAGAAATTCAAGGTGGCTGCAGAAATTTGCATAAGTAATGAGGAGCCAGATGTTAATCCCAAGACAATGGGGAAGATGTCTCCAGGGCATGGCAGAGGTTTTCACAGCAGCCCCTCCCATCACAGGCCTGGAGGCCTAGGAGGAAAAATGGTTTCATGGGTCAGGCCCAGGGTCCCCATGCTGTGTGACTTGGTGCCCTGCATTAAAAAGTTGTTCCCAAGGTCAGCTTGGGCCATTGCTTCAGAGGGAGTGGAGCCCAAGCCTGTTAGCAACTTCCATGTAGTGTTGAGGCCTGCAAGGTTTGCACAGAAGTCAATAA
The DNA here is from genome assembly GCF_001698545.2 of Rhinopithecus bieti. Lineage (NCBI taxonomy): Eukaryota > Metazoa > Chordata > Mammalia > Primates > Cercopithecidae > Rhinopithecus > Rhinopithecus bieti. The sequence continues at coordinate 65,247 of NW_016803024.1, read as the reverse complement.
TTGAGGTTATGGGAATCTCTGCTACTTTCAGGAGGAATGTATGGGAAATGCCTGGATTGCCCAGCAGAAGTTTGCTGCAGGAGTGGGGCACCTCATGAGAACTTTCTGGACCAGGGGCAGTGTGAAGGAAAATGAGAGAAATGGGGTTGAGCCCCAACATAGAAATTCCTACTGGGGGCCCCACCAACTAGTGGATTGTGAGGAATGAGGGGCTTTCTTGTCCTGGCCTCTGTCCTCCAGACACCATAATGGTAGATCCACTGCCAGCTTGCACCATGTGCTTGGAAAAGTAGCAGACACTCAATGCCAGTCCACAAAAGCAGCTGGGAGGGAGGCTGTACCCTACAAAGCCACAGGGGTGGAGCTGCCTAAGACCATGGGAACCCACCTCTTGCATCAGCATGACCTAGATATGAGACATGGTGTCAAAGGAGTTCATTTTTGGGTTTTAAGATTTGACTGCCCGCCAGATTTCTGACTTGCAGTGGGGCCTATAACCCCTTTGTTTCAGCCAGTTTCTCCCTTTGGAACAGCTGTATTTACCCAATGCCTTTACTCCCATTGTATCTAGGAAATAACTAACTTGCTTTTGATTTTACAGGCTCGTAGGTGGAAGGGATTTACCTTGTCTCAGATGAGACTTTTGACTGTGGACTTTTAAGTTAATGCTGAAATAAGTTAAGACTTTAGGGGATTGTTGGGAAGGCATGATTGGTTTTGAAATGTGAGGACATAAGATTTGGGAGGGTCCAGGGGCAGAATGATATGGTTTGGCTGTGTCCCCACCCAAATCTCATCTTGAATTCTCACATGTTGTGGGAGGGATCTGGTGGGAGGCAATTGAATCATGGGGGCTGGTCTTTCCTGTGCTATTCTCATGATAGTGAATAAGTCTCATGAGATCTGATGGTTTTAAAGAGGGGAGTTTCCCTGCACAAGCTCTTTCTTCTCTTGTCTGCTGCCCTGCAAGATGGGCCTTTCACCTTCCATCATGATTGTGAGGCCTCCCCAGCCATGTGGAACTATAAGTCCAATAAACCTCTTTCTTTCTTTCCTTCTTTCCTTCTTCTTTCCTTCTTTCCTTCTTTCTCTCTTTCTCTCTTTCTTTCTTTCTTCCTTCCTTCCTTTCTTTCTCTCTCTCTCTTTCTTTCTTTCCCTCTCTCTCTTTCTTTCCTTCCTTCCTTCCTTCCTTCCTTCCTTCCTTCCTTCTTTCTTTCTTTCTTTCTTTCTTTCTTTCTTTCTTTCTTCCTTCCTTCCTTCCTTCCTTCCTTCCTTCCTCCCTTCCTTTCTTTCTCTCTCTCTCTCTTTCTCTCTTTCTTTCTCTCTCTCTCTTTCTCTTTCCTTCCTTCCTTCCTTCCTTCCTTCCTTCCTTCTTCCCTTCCCTTCCCTTCCCTTCCCTTCCTTTTCTTTTCTTTTCTTTCTTCTTTCTCTTTCTTTCTTTCTTTCGTCTGTCTCACTGTGTCTCCCAGGCTGGAGTGCAGTAGCACAATCTCGACTCACTGCAAGCTCCACCTCCAGGGTTCACGCCATTCTCCTGCCTCAGCCTTGTGAGTAGCAGGGACTACAGGTGCCCACCACCATGCCTGGCTAATTTTTTCTATTTTTTGTTTTGTTTTGTTTTGTTTTTGAGACAGAGTCTCACTTTCTTGCCCAGGCTGGAGTGCAGTGGTGCATCTTGGCTCACTGCAAGCCCTGCCTCCCAGGTTCACGCCATTCTCCTGCCTCAGCCTCCCAAGTAGCTGGGACTACAGGTGCCCACCACCACGCCTGGCTAATTTTTTGCATTTTGTGTATTTTTTTTTTTTTTTAATAGAGAGGGGGTTTCACCATGTTAGTCAGGATGGTCTCGATCTCCTGACCTCGTGATTCACCCATCTCAGCCTCCCAAAGTGCTGAGATTACAGGCATGAGCCACCGTGCCCAGCCCAATAAACCTCTTTCTTTTGTAAATTGCCCAGTCTTAGATATGTGTTTATCAGCAGTGTAAAAATAGACTTATACATTTACTGATTGTTTATTGTGTACCAGACATTAGATCTAAATGCTGCTGCTTGAGCATAGCTGGGCCTAGGGGCTATACCAGGTTCCTGGATATAAAACCATTTAAAAGCAGCTGGGCGTGGTAGTGCATGCCTGTTGTTCCAGCTACTCAGGCGGATGAGGTAGGAGGATTGCTTGAATCCAGCAGTTTGAAGCTGTAGGTCATGTTTGTAACCTTCATTCTGGGCAACATAGCCAGATCCCACCTTTAAAAAAGTATGCATGCACCAATTGAAGGATACCTGGGACCCATATCATTGTTATAACCTGATAATTTTTTTCAGAAATGGAAATTCTGGAGGTGGCCCCAGCGTTCTATATTCCAACAAGCCCTGCAGGTGATTCTGATATATGCTAGAGCTTGAGAACCACTGGCCTACCTTAATGATATTTGCTCAGGCTTTGAGTAGGGCTAAGAATGCTCATTGAAGGTCTCATAGGGTAAGACTAGGGAAGGCAAGGATTATGTTTTCCAATGGGTTGCTGGTTCCTTGATATATTAAATATGCATTATAAACCTTCTTGGAACTCTTATAAAAACTCCATACCAATTTTGGTACCTACAGTGAAGGCAGGACCTAGCAACTATTGTTGGGTAAACTTGGGGACCTCAAAATCTAACATCTGGAAGCAAAATATATCCAGCAGATGTATATTTTTTTTCTGATCATCCAAGTCTCCCTGCTGAGGGAAGAGTGGTTTGTTGGGAGATTGCTATGCAGTGAATGACAAGGGCCAAGAAAATAAGGGTAATTCTGGGGGTTATGTAACTTTTTATTCTTTCTTTTGATTCTTCAATCTTTCTGACTTCTGGAAATTTGGCTTCTCTGATTGATGCTTCTAGATTTGGGAATTTGGGGAAGACTTCACAAAGTATAGTTATTTGAATGCTAGTCTTCAGAAATGCCCCGTGGAATACTGTACTCTCAGTTCCTGTCTTTGTCTTTTTTTCGTGCTGCTATAATAGAATACCACATACTGGATAATTTATAAAAACCAGAAATTCATTTCTCACAGTTCTGGAGGCTGGAAAGTCCAAGATCAAGGCACCAGCATCTAGTGAGGGCTGTTCTTCGCTTCTGAGATGGTGCCTTGAAAGTTGCATCCTCTAGAGGGAAGAAACATTATGTCTTCACATGGCAGAAGGTGGAAGGGCAAAAAAGGGCCAAACTCCCTTTGCTAAGCCCTTTTATAATGGCGTTATTCTATTCATGGAGTTGGAGTCCTCATGATCTAAATATCTCCCAAAAGGCCCTACCTCCCGACACTGTTGCATTGGAAATTACATTTCCAATGCATGAACTTTGGGGGACATATTCAGACATGTGCCTTCATTTACCTTTTTTTTTAATTGACAGATAATAGTTTTATATATTTATGGTGTAGAATGTGATGGTTTGGTACCTGTATACATTACACAATAATTATGTCAAGCTAATGAACATAATACATCATCTCACATGCTTATGTTTTTATAGTGAGAACACCTAAGATCGATTCTTTCAGCAATGTTAAAACATACAATACATTATTATTAACTATGGTCACCATACTTTACAATAGATTTGGAAAACTTACTCCTTTTATCTAACTAAAACTTTGTACCTATCCACCAACATCTCCTCATTCCCTTACCCCAGCCTCTGTTAACTATCCTTCTACTCTCTACTTCTATAAGTTGAACTATTTTGGATTCCACATATGAGACCATGCCTGACTCTTTTCACTTAGTATTGACATCCTCCAGCTTCATCCATATTGTCACAAATGATGAAATTTCCTTCTTTTTAAAGTCTGAATATTTCATTGTGTATAATATACAATGCTTTCTTTATCCATTCAAATGTTAATGAAGATTTAGGTTCATATGTTGGCTATTGTGAATGGTGTTGCAATAAATATGGGAGTGCAAATATCGCTTCAACATACTGATTTCATATCGCTTGTGTATATATCCAGTAGTGGGATTTCTGGATTATATGGTAATTCTACTTTTAGTTTTCTTAGGAAGCTCCATGACTAGACTAATTTACATTCCCACCCACTGTGTACAAAGGTTCCTTTTTCTGCACATCCTCTCCAGCACTTGTTATCTTTTGTCTTTTTGATAATAACCATTTTAACAGGTGTGAGGTGATATCTTATTGTGATTTTAATTTGTATTTCTTTGATGATTAATTATTTTGAGCATTTTATACCTGCTGGTCATTTGGATGTCTTCTTCGGAGAAATGTCTATTCAAGTCCTTTGCCCATTTTAAAATTGAATTGTTTTATTGCTATTGAGTTGTTTGAGCTCCTGATACATTTTAGATATTAACCTGTTTATATGGTTTGGCTCTGTGTCCCCACCCAAATCTCACCTTGAACTGTAGTAATCCCCATGTGTTGTGGGTTGGACCCAGATGGGGAGGTAATTGAATCATGGGGCAGGTTTTCCAGTGCTGTTCTCATGATAGTGAGTAAGCCTTACAAGATATGATGGTTTTATAAAGGGGAGTTCCCCTGCACATGCTCTCTTGCCTGCTGTCATGTAAGTCGTCACCTTTGCCCTTCCTTTGTTTTCCTCCATGACTGTGAGGCCTCCCCAGCCATGTAGAACTGTGAGTCAACTAAATCTCTTTCCTTTATAAATTACTCAATCTTGGGTATGTCTTTATAGCAGTGTGAGAACAGACTAATACACCTGTTATCAGATGTATGGTTTGCAAATATTTTCTCCCACTCCATAGGTTATCTTCACTCTGTAGATTGTTTCCTTTTCTGTTCATAAGTATTTTAGTTTGGTGAAATCCCATTGTCTATTTTTGCATTTGTTGCCTGTGCTTTTGGTGTCATATGCAAAAAATCATTTGGGCCTTGAATTTTTGCAACCTGAAGTGTGACAGCCTGCTTTGAGGGGATCTCGCCTGGGAGGAGAATTGAGCACAACCTGTGTCCCTTGTCTGCTTTTGCCTCAGCCTGCAACACACTGCTGGGGTCTTGGTTCTGGCCTCTGTGTTGTTGCTTGCATTTAATACCCCATTCTTGTTTCAGTGGAAAATTTTGGCTGACTTTATGCCTTTAAAATTATTTAACTTTACTATCTTTATCCTTCTAATACTTCAGCTAGTCTTATTCACTTCATATTCCTTTAGCTTCATGGTTTTTATTATACTTCTTAGTCTATTATTGAATGGTTTTTGAACTCATTTGATCTTATTTATTGGATGCTATTTTATATTTCTTTTAACCCTGCCCAGCAGGATATTTCTAGCTAAATGTTGTCCTTGTTGGAATATACTCTTAAATTGAGTACATATTTTCACAGCCATTTAAAAATATATTAAAATTCTCTAACATTTTCCTTTTACTCTTTACGTTTTTAAAACATTTTCTGTTTGGTTTGTCCTCTTAGTCCATTTTCTGGCATTTGCTTCTAAAGTAGAGATGAGAAGTGGTAACTAACGCTAGGGGGATGGGGGGGTGGATGCTGCAACAGTGACTGGCTTAATCAAGGATTGTTGGCTCTTCTCCCCATGCCCACAATTCTACTTTCTTTCCCCATGCTCCCTTTCCTATACATACTTAAAGGAGGTCTTTCTTGCTATTGTTAAAAGAGACCCTGATATTCACCACAGTCAAGATAAAGAGTTACTCCAATTAAATCCTATTTTTACCTAGTCAGATAGTTGGGAAAATTCACAGGAAAAATTACATGGGTCAGAAGTTATTAAGACCGGCCTCAAATACTGCTCGCAGGAATTGCTGAACAATGCCATCTCTTGTTCCGGAACAAGCCAGGACTTCTCTGAATTACAAACCATGGTCTCTGAGTATTTACAGCTTTTATGGAGAAGGGGAGCATCACTGGTGGTGGTGGGAGAGGATCTGCAACTCAGCCCCTCAATACTGACCCAAGATAATACCCAGGTGGTCTTGAAGGTCTTATTAAGAATTATTGGTGAAAAAAACTTATTAGAAGGACAATAGTCAAAGCTGAGGAATTATATTTTGTTGACCTATTTGCAGGATTAACCTGAGTACATTGATTCACCTTATTTCTGGTCAGGAATTCAATGGTTGTCACATGCTCCTAGAACCACCAGTTCTTATCACATGTTTGGTGCAGTCTCTGACTCATGGAGTAGAAGTTAGGTCAATCATGGAGGTAGGGAAAAATGTTCTGGAAGGATTTCTTTCTTTCTTCTTGTTATATAAGACGTGGTTTTCCCAAAGAAACAATATGCTAAAATAAAAGTTAGGGTCCCAACTCACAGAAGCCAATTTTAATCCACATTGTTGCAGACTATATTCAACTTGAAAAAGAAAGTAGGCATCGAGGGTGACCTAAATGGTGCAATTTAGAGTTTTCACTGAGCAAAACGGAATAAATGAGTGTGTCAGCGGATGAAGTAGGGGATTGGAAAGATGGATAAAATGTGGTCCCCGCCTTCAAGGAGTTCACACTACAGTTGGAGAGACAGATACGTATGCAACTAATGTGTGTGATGATAGTGGTGGAGGGTGTTGTGAGGCCAGAGAATAATAGAAGGATTGGTTCTGATTCAGAAAATCCAGAAGATGGTGGAAGATGTGGCAGCTTCTCCTTGAAGGACGTTAGGGCCTTACACAGCAGAAGGGTGAAGACAGGGAATTTGAGGCACAGAAAATGGTTGGGGCAAAGCCTTAGGGTGGTCAGCTGCAGGGCACAATCAGGAGTATTCAAGAGGCTCCTGTAGGGGATGGGAGGTAGTTCGGAAAAGCAGAGGGACAGAGTGGGCCTTTCTGAGTTAGTCTGGTGCTCTAATCACTTATACAGAAAATAATGGCCAGGTGCGGTAGCTCACGCCTGTAATCCTAGCATTGTGGGAGGTGGATTACCTGAGGTCAGGAGTTCGAGACCAGCCTGGTCAACATGGTGAAAGCTCGTCTCTACTAAAAATACAAAAATTTGCCATTTGGTGGCAGACGCCTTTAATCCCGGCTACTGGGGAGACTGAGGCAGGAGAATCGCTTGAAACCTAGGAGATGGAGTTTGCAGTGAGCCAAGATCATGCCACTGCACTCCAGCATGGATGACAGAATGAGACCCTATCTCAGGAAAAAAAAAAAAAAAAAAGAAAGAAAGAAAAAGAAAAGAAAATAATTGCCCATACTTTTCATGTTAAGATACAGGCAGGTGATTTTCAAAAGCCTAGTTTTTTCAAACAAATGTGGTCTTGCCTCCCACTGAAGAGTTGTCTTATGTATAATAGTTCATTACCATGAAAAATAAGAAAGTGATTAATTGCAAAATTATCTTTTATGTTTAACTTTCTAAAGATAGATTTGTCAAAGAGCAGCACAGGAGATTTTTAATAGCTTTATGTACTGTTTTGTAATCGGTTCATTTTGTAACTCTGTACCTTATTAAGGATAAAGCATGCAAAGCTTCATACTATCACCGAGAATACCAAGGCTCTAATCTGGGGTCGCGGAGGGAATAAAGGAAAAATAAAAAAAGAATCCCTAATAAGGGTCAGTCCCAGGAACAACTTGCAAAAGACTGTGGATATCTAATATCAGTGCCTGCCTGTTTGTGTATCTTGGCAGCATCATGTACACATTTCTTTTGGTTGGGTGCCCATTGAGTGAGGACCTGTGGTAGGTCATGAGAAATCAAAGTCATGGTCTCAAACTCAATGGTGTCTACATGATTTTATGTGAACTGGACAAGAGGCTGAATGGAATCTAGTCTTTTATTAAGATATTTGGGCAAACCAAGCATTTGTCCCCATTTCCATCCTCAGTTTAGTTTTTCCTAGTAAGAAACTGAAACACAGAAAACTCAAGGGCAGAGTCTATCAGGTTCCTGAAATTCCAGTTCATTTGTAAGTCACTGATAGGCGACAATACATATACATATGAAATACAGTCTATTATAAAATACATGATGAGGTACTTTAAGAAAATGCTTTTGGCATATTACAAAGTCATTATTATTGTTTACATCTATTTATCATTTTGCTTGTTGAATACGATGCTCTTGAAGACTGACACCACTGTAATCTGATTGTGAGAAACACATCACTGATATCTTAGCTGGGGAAATGTTCCGTCTTACTCCTAAACATACTAGTTCTGGTACTGATGGGAGGACCTTTTTGAAGAAGCATCATTTTGTTTCCCACCTTGGGTCTTATATGCACACGACTGAAGGGAAGACCCCCACAACCATATGGAGAGTTCCATTCATTTACACATTTCTGCCTCCTCTCAGCCACAAGGAGATGGCTGTTCAATAGTAAAGTTCCTCTCTATTGGCATATAACAAATAATATAGCAGTGTAACCAGCAAAAGGAAAAAAACATACAAAACCATCCATAAAACTTGGTATCTTGCCAGCAATAAGGAATGGCATGACAAATAATGGAACATCACTAAAATGGCATATTACACAATTGTTCATTGATAATTAGAAATACTACATAGAAACATGGAAACATGCTTGGAATACAATTAAAAGAGAAAAGAAAAACACACTATTATAATATATATGCTGCACATGCATGTGGAGGAAGCCTGGAAGATGATATGCCAAAATAGAAGCACAGTAGTTGCTTTAGGATAGTGAGGTTGTGAGTTTTCAGAAACCTTTTCTTTAATGTGATAAAATGCTAGTAATAATAGTGAATTCACCAAATAAATGATGTTGTGGGTACAGAGGGAGGCTATTAATAAATAAGTAGAGCTTGGACGTTGCAAAAGAGAAAAAACATTTAACAAAATGAATCTTCCTTTCCTACATTTGTCATCTCAATGGATATTAAGATCCATAATATTGAAAACATTTTCAAAGCAGCTGCTTAGTAGGGTTTGGAAGAGAGCCTGAACTTAACTGTATGTGGATTTTGTTTGCCAAGATGACTGCAACAGAAAATAAATCTTAAAACAGATGTCTAATATGCTCTCATTTGAGTATCTTGTCTGAATTCTCACTTAAGAATGAAGAAGCAGTTTGGAAAAAAGAACCCATGTGCACAATAAGTAGGCACATAGAGCAAGAGAAATTCAGTAGAGAAATTTTGAAAATAAAATGCCTATTTAAAATCAAGTTGCAATGTCTATTTGGATTAACAGCAAAATAAAGTAATGCCTACTTAAATTTGTATCTGTCTAGGAGCTCTTAAAGGCTACCAGGAACAATCCTCATGTCTATTATATTAATAAGAACAATTTGCTAAAACTGTCTAACTCATTGTAATGAGTTGCCGTCTTTTCCTCTAAAGGGTTGAGACACTTTTTTTCTCTTTCTCTTCTACCTCGGTTCAAAAGAATGCGGGTTTTACCTTTTTTTGTGTGTATATATTTTTTTGACTTTGGAAGTTTAACTCTGAATAGTACTTACAAGTATTGATTTGGGGTATCAGGCTACCTTGTTGCATATAGAAAGGGGTTTGTTAATATGTTAAGAGAAATTCACACATACAGTCATACATTTTATTTTCACTGGTCAAAGTTAAAACCTCTCACACCAACATTTGCAAACCTTTATTTTAGCACAGGAAAATATTTCCTCAAATGCATACTTAAATACCTTAAGTATCTTAAGTAGGTAATGGGAGAAGAAACATGAAATAGGTTTTGTTCTGAAGCACAACTTGAAAACAAGATAAAATACCTTATATCTCTAAACTAGTAGTTGACCCTCAATTTGGAAAGAGACAGAATGATATGAAGGAGTTTGAAATGGTTCCAAGAAATCAGAAAGTAACTTTTCCAACCCCCAGACCATACCTGACACTGCAAGCATCTTCTTTCAGAAAACTGCAGCTTATTGTGTAAGATTTGCTGAGTCTCTGTGACCATCTCTCTGTCTCACTATCTCCTCATCTCTAATGGTGGCAAACATGTTAAAGGAAGTTTTTATTCCTAAGAGTTATCCAGTAGTTGTCACCATTATAAAAATATGATTCTCTGTTTTCAAAATGCATTAAAAGTATTAAAAGTTACTGTGATTTTAGGGAACTATCTCTCCCCATCCCAAACCCAATGTCAATCACATTTAGTGCAAGGTTGTGTATTAGATTACTTTGAGTTATACCAACATTTTAAGTTTTCTCCTCAAAAATATTTTACTCTGATTATATTCATTTTATTCTCAGGAATGTATTGTGTTGAATAAATGATATTTGGTAATAAAACATCTGCTTTCATACATCTACGAAATTCTTTGTTGAGTAGTAGCAGTGCAATCTATGTCACATAATTATCATAAATTTCATAACTTTGGCATGCATTTTACTGTAACTCATTTCCTGGCAATATATAAAGTGCCTTTGACATAATACCATAGAATATTTAAACTGAAAATGAATGATAGAAATAATCAAGTGTAAATCAATTCCCCCTCCTTTCACAAAGTAAGAAACTCAGGTGTAAGAAGATAAAATTCGCCCAAGATCATGCATCTCATTTCTGACATTTAAGCCCTACTAAAATAATTACATATTTTTGATCTTGAACTTGACTTGAAAATTATGATTTTTTTTTAAAGAGCATGATTCTTAAGACAGAGCAATTGTTATACTTAAGAAAGAATTGCAGAGTTGGAATTGAAATACACAAAAAACGTATGCCCAAATTTTTGTCCTCAATTCCCCTTTTGGGAGAAAGTGACTAAGACTATATGATCACTTAAAATGATCATTCTTTGAAGGATACAAAATACTCTGATCTTCAAGATGAACTCTATCACTATTCCTATATATAATTCAATATTTTTCTTCACCAGGGATCAAATGGCATTCTGCTTAATAGCCTTCTTATCTATTGCAGTTGAGCAAGTGAAATAGAAAGCACATTTTAGGATATCATTGTGATTTGTTGTTTTCCTCAGCAGCAAAAATGTATGAAATAAAGAGACTTTTCTCATGTAATGTTCACTGATCAGGTGAGCTTAATAAAATCTAGGCTTCAGTGAAATTTAGTAGATTAGCTCTTGTTTCACTGGCATTTAGTCTGTGAGAGAAGTTGAACAAATGTACAAATAATGACACTTCCAAAGGTTTAACCATTGCATTTCATACAAATTATGTGCAATGTTCAAGGCTAATGTGTAGACTTTATAGTTTTCAGATTTTAAAAGGTATATAAGAATGGTAATTATCAGTACATATCTGCCAATGTTAAAGACTTGGATATATATGTAAAATTCATTTTGTCTTGATGAAAACAAGTTCCGATCTGTGAAAGTATCATATGAAGTAATTTTGCACCTGGTAAGGAAATAATACATGAATGATAGTAAATGTTTAGAAAAAACCCATTTCAGATTAAGATGCAATAAATGGATTTAAATGAAGAGTTTAAGAAGTAACATAGCCATCTAAAATTGTTAACTTTTCACATAGCTGGTCACACTTATTTTACTTTATTAGAAACCACAATCTTGTCAGACAATAATGCCACAAGACTCAGTTACATAATCCAACTGTCTTTAACTCCCCCTTTCCCCAAAACAATCCCATCTAAGGAGGGTTTAACTCTTATATATTGATTTTTTTTTCTTTCAGCAAATACCAAGTGTGATAAGCTTTTCACCAGACAAAAATTATTTTATATAACAGATCATTAATTTTTTTCAATTTATTCAAACATAAAGCAGCTCAGTCTCCCTATGGTCAGCTCATGCATCATTTGATGCCTCACATCTGCAGCCCACTCTAGATTTATCTTGCTCTTAGCTGGTCCTGGATAGCACTTTTTGGGTTATTTTACAAAACATTCAACATTGTGTAAATTGTTAAGAAGCAACAGGAGTGGCTTCCTTTCCTACCCACTGCCTCTTCCAGTGTCCTTAACCCTTATTACCCTTCCCTAAAATGTGTCCCCAACATGCCTATTTACACGACTCTTGGGTACCAGAGGTTATCACACCCATCACATACCAGGTCAATTTCTAACAGTGTGAAGGCTCTCCAAGCAGAGTAATTTCCTTCCATGGGGAGCTGGGCTTAGTCATATTTCTATCAATCCAGCGACCTTTGTATGCAGAGATTAGACGATGGTCTCGTGGTCCCACCTGCCTTGTATCTGATTGATATAACAACAGTATCTGTCATAGGGGCTGTTCTGCTTGTAGGAGCAAACGATGATACTGTCCTGGGGCACAAAGAAGATGCTGTCCTCGGGCTCAGGGCACTCAGGTCTGTCCCTTGCTGAGCACTTGATGTCCAAGGCACTGTAGGTGAGGGAACTGGCCGAGGGGCAGTAGCCGTCCAGGTATCTGGACGTCTCCTCCTGATGCCCACTCTGGACCAGGCTCTGGCATTCTCCTTCCTCCGTGGGTGTGGGGGTGGTGATGGAGCTGGCCATGGACGCCTCACCCTGGCCTTGTGGGGGAGGCTTCCCCCTGAGGCCTGCCTTCTTAGCCAGCTCATCTGAGCTCCCCTTGCCGGACTCCAGGTCTGAAGGGGTCCTCAGCAGCTCCACCACCTCCTTGTCTTTGGGTTTCCGGAAGCAGGGCAATTTGCGGACCCATAGCAGCTCGTTCTCCGGCCACTTGGTGCATCCCTCGGTTTTCCTGGCCAGGGCAATGGCCGCAATGCCTGGTAGGCAGATGGCTGGCCCGATGGCCAGGAGGGGTATGTTTCCCAAAGTCTCCCCTTTCATCCCAGAGACGGTGAACATGAAACCGAAGACCAGGAAGACACTGACCAGGGCCACCACCAGCCCAGTCCTCGGGTTGATGTCATCAGGCCGCATCTTTCACTCCATCCAGGTTGGGGGCTGCTTGCTGACCAGGGAGCAGCGTTCCTCTATTCTGTCAGAGGTGAAAACCACAGTGCGTTTTAAAAAAAAACCCAAGTCTAGCTCCCACCCACCAACTCTTGTCTCTCTCTTGCTCTTTGTCTCTGACTTGCTTCTTGACTTTCAGTCTTTGTATCTCTCTTGCAATCTCTCTGTCTCTCCGCGTTTCTCTTGCAATCTCTCCCTGTTTCTATTTCTACTCTTTCTCTCCGTCCCTTCTCCCTCCCTCCCTTTCTCTCTCGTGCCCTCCCTCTCTCCCTCTCACTATTGCAACTTCTGTCTCTCTCTCATATCAACACGCACCTGCTGGGGTCAACGAGGTACCTGAGGTTTCCTGCCCTCTCCAGGAAGTAGGGAAAGAAGCCAGCTGTCTCCTTAGAAGCCTCCACAGCAGCTGCCCCCTCGGCTCGCTCCCCTGGTTCTGGGAGGAAAGCCTGGTTTCCCCCACGGACTCTGCATTGGGGAGGTGGAACATGGGAGAGCGGTTCTCCCAGCAGTGCCCGTCGGTCCCGGTGCTGTGCAAGCGGAGCCCGGGGCCAGCTCAGCGCGCAGAGCGCGGGGCGCAGGAGGAGGGAGCACTGAGTCTGGGAAAGAGGGGACACGGCGTGAGCCTGGCCTTGTTACATCACTGTCAGAGCAGGCTCAGAAACGCAGACGGACGCGCGGGGGCGCGAGGGGGTCAGCCCCGGAGAGAGGCCACCCAGCGGTAGGCGCTGCCGGGGTCTCGTCGGGGCTGCTGGGAGCGGCCAGGGTTTGTGCCGCCGCCGTCCCGGAGGCTGAGCGGGGCGACCTGACCCGTTTCCGTGCCCGGGGAGGTCTGGGGCGCGAGGCTGCCAGTGGCTGGAGTCGGAAACCAGGGTCGGTTTGCCTACCGGGCAGCCGTTGGAATGTCCGAGCTCGGGCTCCCAGTCCGGGATCCGAGGGGTTAGGTGCCAGCTGGAGATGTCCCTCGGGGACCCGCACCCTTCTCCAGTTACAAATCCGGGTGACTGACGGCAGGCCGAGGGGCTTCCCGACCGCCCTTCTCTCAATCCCTCGAGTTGGGGCTCAGGGGGCTGTGTGCCTCGGGGAGCTGGTGCCCGAGGACTGCTTTGGTCCCGGCACTGCGCGATGGCGCTGCGCGAAAGCACTCTTGCAGCGGAGCGACTGCGCCGCGGGAGCGCACAGAACCAGCGCCCAGGCGGAGTGGGTTAGTGGTAAGGGGTGGGTGCCGGGCTAGTCCGGGCCTTGGGTGAGTCCCCGGAGTCCCCGTGGCTTTCCAGCTCCAGGCTCCGGACAGGGTGACCTTGGAGCCGGGATTTCACTTCCACAGCGCAGTTGTGCCAGGCGGACAGGGAGAAGGGCTCTCTGGCCCGCAGTTCACGAGGAGAAGTGGCCTTGTCCGGTCAGGACCACCACCCTACGACGCCGCTCCAGCTCTGGGCGATTCTCTTCTCCCTTGCTGAAGCAGGCGTTGAGATCCTGCGTTCCTCCCGCTCTGGTAGTTGGCAGAGGCAGGTGGATTCCTCTGGCCCCGGGGGCAAAACTGGCTTTGGCTGTGATTCTTCAACAGGGCTGCCCATTTAGGATAGAGGAGGGCGGTGGAGAACAGGTTGGTGAGCGGTACATGCTTTCGTGTCAAGACACTGCTTTACTGGAAAGAATTTTCACATCTGGGTCTTCCCCACTTCAACTAGCTGTATGTTCCTGGGCAACTGACTTAAACTCTCTGAGAATCAGTCGTCCTATTTGTAAAATGAGATTCATACCAAATATATGAGGGAACATTGTGAGGATTAAACGTAAAGTTCCTAGCACAATGCTTGGTACATAGTCCGTGTACAAAAATTACACACACATGCACACACGTACACATGTATATGTATATATATTTGCCATCGTAATTAGTGTCTTCATCATGTATGACAGAAGCCAAACAAATCATAAAGGCTGTGGGACTAATGACTTTTTATCCACTAGGCAGTGAAGAACGCTGAATGTATTTTAAGCAAAGATCAATATAAAAACATTCCAGTTTGAAGGGACAGCAGGTGAGAGCATAGGTTGGAGCTGGTAAGTCTGGAAGCTGGGAGTCTTGTTAGGAGGGCAGTTCAGTAAGCTGGGCAAGACATGATGTGGCCTTAACAATGTAGGGCTGGTAGAGAAGTTAAAAGAAAGCAGATCTGAGGGTATTTAAGGGTTGAATGAAGTGTCTTGGAGCACAATGAAGCGAGATGAAGGGAGGAGCCAAGGCCGACTCCCAACTTTCTCACTTTTAAAGGGGTGGATCAGGAAGCAGATCCTTCTCATTTTCCACTCCATCATCTATTTTGTGTCTTTTGTACTCATGATCATTAGACAGCTGCTGCATCTTTAGGCATAGAATCATTTAGGAGGGAAGAAAGGAGAAAATGCAAAGGGTAAAAGTGAGGTGCCGGTTCTTTGGCCACTTTTATGAGGACAATAATAATTTTCCTGGTAGCCCCACCAAGTATGTAGGCATCTGCTTATAATTGACCAGAGATGGATGAGCTTTGGGATACAAAGGTACCTGGGAAATTGTTGTTTATTTATTCACCAGATCCACTGATGGCCCGAAAAAAGGGTTTTGTTTAAAAGGAAAAAGGGAGAAAGAATACTGGGGAAGCAGCCCGCTACGTGTGTTTCAACTATTGAAAACTTTTCCGTTCTTAAAACCCTCTCCTTTACTGACACTATTCTATCCTAGTTTTCTTCCTATCTCCCTGGTCACTCATTTGTAGGCTATTTTATAAACTCCTATTTTATTTATTTTTATTTTAACAAACCCCTTAGATACTGATGTTCTGTGGGTTCTATTCTTGCTTCTCCCCTTTCCTGATTTCTCTTCTCTTCCTTTTCATTCTATAATAGCCTCAAACAGCCTGAATAGACTGATGACTCCCCAAACTCTCTCTTTAGCTTTGTCCTTTTCCCTCAGCCCCGAATCTGTAATATCCAACTGTCTGCTTGATATCTCTAATCTGGATGATATGCAGACACCTCCCACTTGTTAGGGATTTTAGACTTCAGGGATTTAGACTTTAGCGATTTTGATCTATGCGGATTTCAACATTAGAGGTTGTGGGGTTTGGGATTGTGTCCTTTGGGATTAGGTTCCAAACCCAACCCCATCATCATTTGCCAACTGAGAATTATTTGCAATTGTCCTTTACTCCGTTCTCTCCCTAACAGCCTACATCCAGTAAGTCACCCAAGGCATTGTAGTTTTACCTTCTAGGTCCCTTGATTATCCCCTGTTCTAGTGGTGAACCTAGGAAGATAGCTTTACCTTCCTGTGTTTCAACTTCTTAATGAAACAAAGACTTTGAATGAGGTGCTAGGTAAGATTCATTTTAGCTCTAATATTCCTTGGTTCTCTTGTAGTTACTTCCGCAGGGTTGAACTGATGTCAATGTTGTGGAGGTGTTTCGACAATAGTGCTGGAAATAAAGTTGGGTCCTAAAGAAGCAAGATTGCTGAATGGAGACCTCCTCTCACTTGTACAAACATCTAATTCTTTTCTGATTTTTAAGCCATGCAGTTTATCTACTGAGGCATTAGATAAGACCCATGCATAAAACCACAGGAAACTTCAATTGCTGTTTAATTATAAGCCTCATTTTCAAAGCAATTCCTTCTTAGAGGTAATTTCAGATGGTCTTTGAACAGCAGGTATACTTGCCCAAGTCAGCAGCAACAGTGGGTAGGGATTGGAGACATCACTCAGGGTCACAATACTCAGAGACAGATAAGGCGTTCTTAGTATTTAATTTCTTGCCTGTATAGACTGATTGCACTTGGATTGTAAAACCTTAAGCAGTTCTTGCAATCCTGTAAGCATGTACAGCCATGTACAAAGGCTTTTTATTAGAAGAGCAAGGAATTCAGGCTGAAATGAGACTTTGGCATGTGGGTGTTTCAGAAGGAAACAGAATCTTTTATTTCTGAAATTATGGAAATCATGGCATGCTAGCCTTTGAAGATACCTTGTAGTGTATCTACTCCAACTTCTTTATTGTACAGGTAAAATCCAGAAAGGTTTCATTCATCCAATATAACTTGAGTATTTATTGTGTGCTTAGCATTGTGCTGGGTGCCAGGGGTACAAGTCAAATAATGACATGGTCTGCCTTTATAGAACTCACACTCTCAGAGCAAGTTGTATGTGTCAGGATAGGATAGATTATGTGGTGACAACAAAAGACCTCCAGTTCTACAGAAGCTACGTGCTCATAGTATTATACATGTCTGTAATAGGCCAGCTGCTGCCCTTCTCCGTGTCATCTTCACTCTGAGATTCCGATTGACAGAGCAGCTTCCCTTTGGGACATGGCTGATCTTGTAGCAGAGGGACAAAAGAGCAGGACAAACCACATGCTGGCTGGTAAAGTGTATTCCCTAGACTTTGCCATCACCCCCATCTCTCAGGTTCCTCATCCTTTCACTTCACTTCTTCCTTCCAGCTCAGCTATCCAACCCTGAAGGGATAATAGAGACCAGGCCTCGTGGCTCACACCCATAATTCCAGCACTTTGGGAGGCTGAGGTGGGCAAATCACCTGAGGTCAGGAGTTCGAGACCAGCCTGGCCAACGTGGTGAAAACCCCATCTCTACAAAAAATACACAAATTAGCAGATGTGGTGGCATGTGCCTGTAGTCTCAGCTACTTGGGAGGTTGAGGCAGGAGAATTGCTTAAGCCTGGGAGATGGAGGTTGCAGCGAGCTGAGATCGAGCCATTGCACTCCAGCCTGGGTGATAGAGCGAGACTCCATCTCAAAGGATAGTAGAGTTTTTGGAACTCCTGAAACTTTGAAGGTTAAAGATGGAAATTTTTGTCTCGTACCATACAAATTCTGTAGTTGTTTTCTCTGAGACCGACAGATGTTTCATATTCTGCTGGATACTCATCTAACATCAGTGTCTTACTCCCTGGTGTGGGCTCAGTCCTTTCCTAGTGTGATGAAAGGAGCAGACAGGCCTGGAGGTACAGTAAATGTGGTGGCCAAATAAAGCCTGGGCCTGTTTTAGCTTGTTCCTTCTCTAGACTTTTCCCAATGTCTGTCTACCCTCTTGTAGTCTTTCTGTCTCTTCTGGGTTTGAATTTTTAGGTCTGGAGCCTGAAAACCCATGAAACATGGATCCTGCTCACCTTCTCTCTGTATTAGGAATGCTATTTTGGTTGTAGTAACATAAACTAGAGCTAGCCTGAGTCAGAAAACAAGAAGAGGTCTTTTTGGGGGGACTTTTCTGAGCGCACAAGGGCAGGAATGTAGCTGAACGTCTGAAGAGAATCAGAATTGGAGACTCAAACGCTACCAGGTATTTCTCTCAGATGCTTATTTCTCTTCTCTCTGTCTACTTTGTTCTTCTCTTTCCTTGTACAGACTCATTTCCTCCCTTTATCTGGTATCCATGTGGAAAAACATGGCCCCAGTAGCTCCAGTGTGTCCACGTTACAAATCTGGTCACCTAGAGGCAGACAAGGTGGTGATCTCTAAATTTTAAAGTCCCAGGGAAAGAGTTCATTGTATCATTTTGGGACAGGTGCCCATTCATAGTCCAGTCAGCTGTTAGGTGACGTAGTTGCCAGGAACTCCTTTATTGTAACAACAGGATAGGAGGGGAATAGTGGCCAGAGGAAACGAGTGGAGTGATTTTCTGGTGGCTGAGCTGTCAATTGAAAATGTACCTGGTGTATATTTTGCTACTTAACATCCTTCTAGAGTTTAAAGTCTTTGAGAGCAGAACTCATAGCTCCAAATTTCATATAGGGATTGGGGGCATATCTCATAATAAGACAAATTATAAGCATAATATGCTCTGCTAAAGGAGAGTATCAACAAGAAATGCATAGAGCTGAAGCCTAGAAAACTAGGAGGTTTCATTGAGATATATTAAATAAAAATGGAATAAATGGCATATTTATTAGTGGAAAGACTATGGTAAAGATTCCAACTCTTCCCCATTTAATTTATAGGTTTAGCACAAGTTCAATTAAAATCCCAAATGGAAATTTTCTTGAACCTTGAAAAAATGGCTTTAAAAGTTCATCTGGGAAATCACACATATAAATAGTAAAAATGGTTTGAGAGAGAAAAGCAATAAAATCAGGGCTTTATTAACCACCTATGAAACTAAATTTAATCACTACAATAATTAAAGCTGCCTGGTATGGTGCAAAAAAATGTCACACTTATCAATCGAGTAGAAGGCAGATGTTGGAAATAATACTATGTATTTATTAGAATTTAGTTCAAGATAAAGGAAGCATTACAGACCCAATGGCCTTGAGAAAATTGACGATTTTGGAAAAAAGATCTTGTTTTGGGATGACATTAGGACCATTCTCCACCCCCTGCCCCCAGAGAAAGATAAAATTAAAATATTGTGACTGTTGTCTACTGTTCTTGAGTCAGTTATATACATATTTGTTCCTTTTTTTTTTTTTTTCTGAGACAGAGTCTTGCTTTGTCACCCAGGCTAGAGTGCAATGGTGCTGTCTCAGCTCACTGCAACCTCTGCCTCCCAGGTTCAAGTGATTCTCCCCCCTCAGCCTCCGAAGTAGCTGGCACTACAGGTGTACGCCACCACATTTGGCTGATTTTTGTATTTTTAGTAGAGACAGGGTTTCACTATGTTGGCCAGGCTAGTCTTGAACTCCTGACCTCGTGATCCACCTGCCTCAGCCTCCCAAAGTACTGGGATTACAGGTGTGAGCCACCGTGCCTGGCCCATATTTGTTTCATTTTTAAGAAAGATAGATTACAGATGGCTGGCAGTGGTGGTAGCTTGCACCTGTTATCCCAGCACTTTGGAAAGCTAAGGTGGGTGGATCACTTGAGGTCAGGAGTTCGAGACCAGCCTAGCCAATATGGTGAAACCCCGTCTCTACTAAAAGTACAAAAAAAAAAAAAAAAAAAAAAATTAGCCGCTTGTGATGATGGGTGCCTGTAGTCCCAGCTACCCAGGAGGCTGAGCCATGAGAATTGCTTGAGCCTGTGAGGCTGAGGTTGCAGTGAGCCAAGATCATACCACTGCACTCCAGCCTGGGCAACAAAGCGAGACTCTGTCAAAAAAAAAAGAAAAGAGAGAGAGAGAGAGAAAGAAAGATGATAAAAAAGATGGAGAAGAGGCAAATTCTCCAGTGTCTCATACCGAAAGCCTGTTTGTTAGGAATTATGCTGGGGAATTGCCTGTGTTTTCACTAAAGAACAAAGAAAAACAAGTTTTAATATTCTGAATGAGAGTTGTAATTGGATATAGTCATGAGTTTACAATTTCTGCTTCAGGGGAGTAAATAAAAAGGATTACAAAATGGTGTTCTTTTGAAACAGTCCGTTACTTCTGAAATGACCAAGAAGCTTGACTACGGATTAGGGACAAGCACCCTTCATCTGCCTTACCCACCAAGTGAACCTTGCTTGTCTGGGAGCCCAACAGGGCAGTGAACAATTCCCAACTTTGGAAGAAGGTAGGAAGGTGTGCAGGGTAATGTATTAGTCAGGGTTCTCCAAAGAACAGGTATATTTTTTAAAATTGGCTATGTGATTGTGGAAAGTTTGTGAGTCCAAAATACGTTGGGGAAGCCAGCAGTGTGGAGACTCA
This sequence comes from Rhinopithecus bieti, assembly GCF_001698545.2. NCBI lineage: Eukaryota > Metazoa > Chordata > Mammalia > Primates > Cercopithecidae > Rhinopithecus > Rhinopithecus bieti. The sequence goes on along the minus strand of NW_016803024.1, from coordinate 44,828 downwards.
AGAGGGAAAGAGGGAGTTGCAGTTGAGTCCAAAGGCAGTCTGCTGTAGAACCAGGAAGAGCAGATGTTGCAGATAAAATCTGAAGGCAGTCTGCTGGAGAATTCCCTTTTGCCTGGGGGAGGTCAGCCTTTTGTTCTATTCAGGCCTTCGCATAAGGGGATGAGGGCTACTCACATTATGGAGGATAATCTGTTTTACTCAAAATCCTGTGATTTAAATGTAAAATCATCCAAAAACACTCTTACCAAACATTCAGAGTAATGCCTGACCAATGTTTGGGCACTGTGTCTCAGCCAATTTGACATATAAAATTAACCATATTATCTATTAATTATTTAGATAATATCTGAATGATGCCTGGCATTGCTTTGAATAGGAATTAAAAAGTAGTGAAAATTCCTTTGTTCTGTTTCTTAGTGCCTCCAAGTTCTCTGTTGGCATCTTTTTAAAAAGAGAGATGGGGGTCTTGCTCTGTTGCTCAGGCTGGAGTGTAGTGTCTATTCACAGGCATGATCACAGTGTTTTACAGCATCAAACTCCTGGGCTCAAGTGATCTTCCTGTCTCAGACTCCCAAATAGCTTGGACCACAGGTGTGTGCCACCATGGGTGGATTCTATTGGCATATACATTTTAAAGTACGGACCAGCTTAAATATAGATCATTTGAAATTAGTCACCCTGAGGAACAAAAAGAAAAAGAATGAAAAAAGAATAAAGTCTATGGTACTTATAGGACACCATCAAATTAATCAATACATGCATTATGGGAGTTCACAAAGGAGCAGAGAAAGAGAAGGGAGCAGAAAGCTTATTTAAAGAAATAATGATAGAAAAACTCCTCAAATCTGGGGAGGGAAATGAACATTCAAATCCATGAAGACCAGAGAACTCCAATTAGATTGAACATAAATAAGGCATTGCCAAGACACATTATAATCAAATTGTCAAAAGTTAAAGACGAGAATTTCAAAGCAGCAGGAGAAAAGTGATTCATCATGTACAAGAGAACCTGCAAAAGACTATCAGCAGATTTCTTAGCAAGAACTTGCAGGTCAGTGAGAGTGGGATGATATATTCAAAGTGCTGGATTAAAAAAAAAAACCCCTGCCAATCAAAAATGCTTTAACCAGCAAACCTCTTCAGAAATGAAGGAGAGATAAAGACTTTCCCATGCAAACAAAAACTAAGGGAATTCATTACTACTAGACATGCCTTGTAAGAGATGCTAAAGGGAGTTCTTCAAGTTGAAATAAAAGGATGAAACATGAAAAAACATGAAAGTATAAAACTTACTAGTAAAAAATATATCATCAGATCCAGACAACTCAAATATTATAATGGTGGTGTATAAATCACTTTTAATTCTAATATGAAAGTTAAAGGACAAAAGTATTAAAAATAATTACAGCTACAATAACTTATTAGTGGATACAGAATATTAAGAAATGAGATGTAAATTGTGACAACATTAACATAAAATATTGAGGGTGGAGTAAAAGCATAGTTTTTATATGTGATCAAATTTAAGTTGCTATCAGGTTAAAATAGACTATTATAACTATAAGCTCTTTTATGTAAGCCTTATGGAAGTTACAAAGAAAAAATTATCTGTAGTGGATAAACAAAGACAAAGAGAAGGAAATTGAAACATACTATCACAAAAAATTATCAAACCACAAGGGAAGACATCAAGAGAGGAATAAAGAGAGAAACTATAAAACAGAAAACAATAAACAAAATGACAACAGTAAGTCCTTACCTATTAATAATTACTTTAAATGTAAATAGATTAAATTCTCCAATCAAAAAGCATAGAGTGGCTAAATGGATTAGAAAAAAATCCCACCAAGATCCACGTATATGATGCCTCCAAGAGACTCATTGTAGCCTTAAGGACACATATAGACTGAAAGCAAAGGGAGAGAAAAAGATGTCCCATGCACATGGTAACCAAAAGAGAGCAGGGGTGGGTATACTGATATCATACAAAATAGACTTTCAGTCTATTTCGAAATTAGAAGAGACAAAAAGGTCAATTCATCGAGAGGGTATAACAATTGTAAATACATATGCACTCAACATTGGAGAATCTAAATATATAAAGCAAATATTAACAGAAGTGAAAGGAGAAATACATAGCAATACAATAATAGTAGCAGTCTTTAATACCCCACTTTCAACAATGGAAATATTATCCAGACAAAAAAAATCAAAAAAGAATCAACAGACTTGAACAACATTACAGACCAAATAGACCTAACAGTCATATACAGAGCTTTCCATCCAACAGCAGCAAAACACACATTCATCTCAAGTATGTGTGGAACATTCTCCAGGATATATCATGCCAGGCCACAAAACAAGTCTTACCAAATTTAAGAAGACTGATATCATGTGGGATATCTTTTCGAGCCACAATGATGTGAAACTAGAACTCAATAACAGGAGGAAAGTTAGAAAATCCATAAATACATGGAAATTAAACCGTGTGCTCTTGAACAGCCAATGGGTCAAAGAAGAAATCAAGAGAGAACTTAGGACCGGGTATGATGGCTCACACCTCTAATTCCTAGCACTTTGGGAGGCCAAGGTGGGCAGCTGGTTTGGGCTCAGGAATTTGAGACTAGCCTAGGCAGCATGGTAAAACCCTATCTCTACAGGTAGCACATGCCTGTGGTCCCACCAATTTGGGAGGCTGAAGCGAGGGGATTGCTTGAGCTGGGGAAGATTGCTTGAGCCTGGGAAGCTACGGTGAGCCCAGATTGCACCACTGTACTCCAGCCTGGGCAACAGAGTGAGACCTTGTCTCAAAAACAAAACAAAACAAAAACAAAAATAAAGGGAAGTCAAAAAGTATCTACTGTAAGTGCTGCCTGAGCCTGATGGTGATGGTTTTCCCAAAGCTTTGAAAATAAGGTTACCCTCTGAGTGTTAAAAAAAAAAAAAACGTACACAATGAAAGAGTATCCAGATGTTGGATAAAATCCAGACCTTGTTTCTTCCTCCTGGAAGTGAGCTGTCCATAAGAAACAGAAAGTAGCCCATCCCTTCACATGGAAGGCATGTTCGACTCCTCCTCCTTTTTGGCTAGGATGGAAAATGCTTTTTGGCTACATGGCATATCTTGAGGTCTTTAATTTACTGAAGTCACACAAATATGTGTGACTGAAGAGTTTTGGCATAAGGGGAACAAGGAGGGCTTCCATGGTCTAAAATTAATCTCCTTTCTGATCTGGGTGCTGGTTAAATGAGTGTGTTCTATTTGTGAAAATATATTCAGATGTACACCAATGGTTTGGCTCCTTTATGTACATGATGCTTCAATAAATGTTAATGTAAAAATTAACAATAATTTATTGTATATTTTAAATTAGCAAAAAGAGTGGAATTGGAATATTCTTAACACAAAGACACGATAAATGCTTGAGGTGATGGATATCCCAATTATGCTGATTTGAATATTATACACTGTATACCTGTATAAAAATATTACATGTACTCTATAAATATATACTACTATTAGATACCCATAATAATTAAAAATAAAACATTTAAAGGAAATAAATGAAATAATAAAAGGAAATCTGAAAAAAGTGGAATTTAAAAGGGATGCTTAAAATCTAAAATAAAAAACAGCTTTTAACATTTATACTCTATCATAGCCATTGAAATTATTTTAACTCATTAATATGAATCATTTTGTGCTCAGAAATATTTGAGGCATAACATTCTAAATGGTGCTTTTTGCTATTAACACATTAACATTCATTGCTATCTATTAAACATATTTGACAAAATAAAATTTCTAATCCAAAAAAATTAATGTAAAAATGTGTGCAGACAAGTGCTTCTCTACCTACCTGCATCATGTCTTCCAAATTAGTAATAAACCAATTGCCATTTTATCTTTTGAGCCTAACTTTCAGAGAAATGTCTTATTCTACCCAAGATTCTTTGATTTAAAGGAAGAAAAAGCCATTTGAGGTAACTCTAAACAAAGAACACTATTGAAAGGATACTGGAAAATCTCACCAAATGTAAGGACAGGAAGTACTGCTGGCCCTGGGCGTCTGGATATCGGCATCTTTGAAGGGCAGTCGCTCATGGCACCTCTCTTCGCCACATGGTGCTGAAGAAATTGAGGAACAGAACAAAGGAGGCCAAAACACAGCCTTTATTACTGATGGACATTGGGCTTGAGGATGTGGCTTTCAGTCTATTAGCTAAGCATGTTTGTTAACTCCAACTTCAGAATTCGGTTGACTTTACCCCATTCTGAGAAAACTGGACCTGGGTAGACCCTGCCTGGAGGAGGAGAAGATGCCTTCCATGTGAAGAGACAGGCTACTTTCTGTTTCTTATGGACGGTTCACTTCCAGGAGGAAGAACAAGCCAGGCACACCTAGTTATTCTCCCAAATTTGCCAGCTAGATGAGAAACTCACCTCAGAGTAGAGAGAAGCCAAGACTGCATTAGGAAGAGTCGTTCATTATGGGAACCAGGAATAGGGACAAAGCCCTTCCTTTCATGGACACTGTGATTGAGTTACTCCCTTTCTCCCAGTGTCTGTGTGTTCTCTCATCTCAACCTCTCAGCACATTTGCTTTGTCCCTGTCATTCTCCCCTGGCACATTTGTTTGTCCCTGTCATTCTCCACTTCTTCTTTTTTTTTTTTTTTTGAGACGGAGTCTCGCTCTGTCGCCGGGGCTGGAGTGCAGTGGCCGGGGATCTCAGCTCACTGCAAGCTCCGCCTCCCGGGTTCACGCCATTCTCCTGCCTCAGCCTCCCGAGTAGCTGGGACTACAGGCGTCCGCCACCTCGCCCGGCTAGTTTTTTTGTATTTTTTAGTAGAGACGGGGTTTCACCGTGTTAGCCAGGATGGTCTCGATCTCCTGACCTTGTGATCCACCCGTCTCGGCCTCCCAAAGTGCTGGGATTACAGGCTTGAGCCACTGCGCCCGGCCCATTCTCCACTTCTTATTCTTACTCATAGCCTGATATGGTGGCCTTACTCCCTTAGTTTACCTCACTATCCAGCTTGGCTCCCACAGCTGACACACTTGCCCTCCCTGTGTCCCCACTCCAAATTTCCAGCTCATCTTTTAAACCCAGGCTGCCCAAGACTCAAGCTAACAGCCAGTCAACTCGTTCATTCACTTGGTCAGACTCAGGAAACTCATAGGAGGCCGGTATATAAACCAGAAAGCCACTTCACTGATCTTCAAAGAGACATGTTACCTTCCAGTGACTCAAATATTCATATCTTTGGGAAACCATAGTGGAAATCTGAATTTGTGATAATAAGCATTATTGACAATTTGTTAAGTGGGATAATGCTTTTTGGCTACATGGTATATCTTGAGGACTATAATTTACTTTAAAATAATTCAAAATGAAAAATAGAGTATAAAATAAGGGGAGGCATCCATTTTGGTAAACAGTTTGGTACCTTCTAACAAAATAGAGTTACCATATGACCCAGAAATTCTGCTCCTAAGTATCTACCCATGAAAAATGAAAACACACATGCACATAAGAACTTGAACACACATGTTCATAATAGTATTACTCACAATAGTCAAAAAGTTGAGACAATCCAAATGTCTATCAACTGATAAATGAATAAACAAAATATGATAAAACCATGCAGTGAAATACTATTTGGCAATAAAAATTAACAAAGTATTAATACATGCTACAACGTGGATGAACCTCAAAAACATTATGAGTAACAGAAGATGTCAGACACAAAGCAACATATGGTATATAATTCCATTTGTACAAACTTTTCAGAAAAGGCAAATCCATAGAGACAGAAAGTAGATTAGTGGTTGCCTAGGCCTGGTGGTGGGAATAGAGAGTGACCGTAAGTGGGCACTAGGTCATTATACTTTCCCTTCTCATGGTCAAGCAAATGCTCTGTGTCCATTTCATGAAGATACTGAGAACCTGCTATGAGCTGGGCATTGTGATCAGTGCCAGGTCTCATCTCCTAGAGACTATTGGGTAGAGTGGAAGGAATACTGGCTTAGGAGTCACAAAATGTGGCTTCTTGTCCTGGCTCTGCTGTTCACCCGCCAGGTGACCTGACCCTGTCACTTGGTATTTTACCTTGTTTTATTTAAGTGCCTTATTTGGGTGTCTGGCTACAATGATGGAGGGGACATTTGTCTGACTCTTCTAGACAGAAGTCTTCTATATTTTATAATGCCTTTTTAAAAAAATTCATTTTAATTGCTCACCCTTTATGAGCACAAATACTTATAGTTCTGGCATAGCACTTACCATAGTGTATGACAATTTAATCTCTCTACACATTTGTACAGGCTGTGCGCTTCTCAAGTGCAGGGAGGCCTCCTCTGTGTGAGCTCCAGCATCTGCAGCTCACTGGCCCAGACTAAGCAAGCACTCAATACATGTCTGGTGAAGGAATAAATGAGTCTCACTGGTAAATGGGGATCCTAGCAGACATTGCAGGTGCCAGGGCTAACCCCTTGGCATTCACCTCCTTACTTAGGCTGCTTCCTGAAAACTCCTGTCACCCTGAGCTCTTTTTCTGGCCAAGGGAGAACACTGGCCTTGGGGGCAAGGAAAGCTGGTTGTGCCAGAGTGAATGGCTCTGGAGCTGCTCTCGACCAAGGATGGGTGGTGAGTCGGTGGATAAAACCCCAACTTCTTCAGCCCATGGTTGGGATAAATAAGGTGACTCTGCTGTTTCTCAGAATCTCCAGGAGAATTTGTGCTCCAGTTTCCCAGTGGTAACTGACTGATTTCCTACCCTGAGTTGCTTTCTTTCCCCTCCCTATCTTACTTCCCCACACCCTGCCTGTGCTTTCTAGGATCTCCTCCCAAATAAACTACCTGCACTTAACTCCGTGCCTCAGGGTCTTGCTTCTGGGGAACCCAAATCCTGCCTACCTTAAAGGATTGTTGGGATAAGCAAGTGGAAAACACTTATAAAAGGCTTTGAGATCTAAAAATAGAAGTGGTGTTACTCTGGGCATGAGTTGTTCTCAAGAGGAGTGTGGTAGGTTGAATAATGGTCCCCATAGATATCCAGGTCCTCATATCCAAACCTGTGAATGTGGCTTTACAGGGCAAAATGGTCTTTGCAAATGTGATAAAGGACCATGAGATAGCAAAATTATCCCAGTATGCTCTAAATGTAACCACTAGGGTCCTTATAAGAGGGAGACAGAAAGAGAGCTGACTCAGAAGAAGAAGGCAATGTGACCACCAAAGCAAGATGCACTGCTAAGCTGCTAAGTCTAAGCTGCACTGCTGACTTAGAAGTTGGACACAGTGGCCATGAGCCAAGGAGTTCAAGGAATGCAGGCTGGAAAAGGCAAACAAACAGAAGTCCAAAATCATTTTCACTGGGCCAAAATCTAGGTGTTGGACTTCTGACACCTGTAAGAGAATAAATGTGTATTGTTTCAAGTCACCAGGCGTGTTATGGGTGCCATAGGGAACTAATACTAGGGGAGTCCTGCTTGTTGTGCCCAACCCACTCCAGCAGGTGGCAGTGTGGGGCAAAGGGGTAGCAGTAATTTCCGCTGGTCTCCGGAGAACCCTGCTCACTCCCTGTCCTGCTGTCCTCAAACAATATAAGACCAGTCTGCGCTGTCTTCACCCCCTTGGAGACCAGTCCTTAACCACAGACTCATGAGAAATTTCCACTGTGTTTCAAGGACAACAAAAAGAATCAGGGTTTTTATGGGCTAATGGAAGTAAATCAACAAGCTCTAAAATTAAATCATAAATATGCATTGAGAAAGCTGAGTGGAGGAGCTCGGAAGGTTAGCCCCAGTTCCCTGCTGTTATTAAAATTGACTTTAATGATCAACTGGGTTTCTTATCATGTTAGGACTCATATCCCAAAAGCAACAGCAAGGTTCTTATGGTCGTTGGGGACTCTATGTTCTCCTTTCATTTGCAGCCCAGACCACGTAGAGCTCCTCTAAAATGTGCTTTGACTCCATCCTTCTTCCGTTAGGATTCACAACATGCTGGGAATCACCACTTCATTCTTCTTAGTCAATGTCCAAAGCTGGACTTTTTAGAGATTTAAAATAAAATTTTGGGATAATCAAGGAAATTTGAATATGAATTGATACTAAAGAATCAATTTTGTTAGGGTGATAGGCATGATGGCTATGTCAGAAAACATCAATATTTTTTAGAACTTCACAATGACCTATGTAAGGGATGAAATGATACAATAGAAGGGAAGAAAGGAGGGAAGGAGAAAGGGGGAGAGAAAGGAAGAAAGATTCCACTTCTAAGAAGACAGAAGGAAAGATGTAAAGAAGAAAAGAAAGAAAAGAAAGAAAGAAAGAAAGAGAAAGAAAGAAAGAAAGAAAGAAAGAAAGAAAGAAAGAAAGAAAGAAAGAAAGAAAGAAACAGGAGGAAATAAAGAGAGACAAATGAATCGAATATAGAAAAAGCTTGAGAGTTATTAGGTTGGTGCAAAAGTAATTGCGGTTTTTGCTATTGAAAGTAATGGCAAAAATCGCAATTACTTTTGCACCACCCTAATATTAAATGTAAGTGATGAGTATATAGATGTTCACTGTATTATTGTGTGTCTTTGCAAATATTATGAGATTTGTTGGAAAATTTAAATGACTAAAAAGAATATTTAAAAAGACTTCCAAGACAGCTGCAGGAAATGATTGTAAGCATGGGCTCTGGAGTTTCTTGGTTTTCAATCTGGGATCCTATACTATCTAGCTCTGTGACCTTCGGCAAGTTACTCAACCTGTCTGTTCTCAGTTTCCCTTTAGGTAAAATGGATTGAATAATAGTACTTACCTCAAAGAATTGTTGAAGAGAATCAACAAGGTGATATTCCTGAAGCACTGGAAATAGTGTCTGGCACAGAGCACTGTACGTGTTTATTATTACTACATACTATCATATAATGTTATATAATATCTTATTATTGTATTACTTAGTATTGTCTGTTACACTAGTTCAGTGGCATTCAACTGGGAGTAATTATGACTCTGTAGGAGACATTTGGAAATATTTAGAGATGTTTTTGGCTGTTGCAACTAGGGGTGCTGCTGGCATCTAGTGGGCAGAGGCCAGGTGTTATTAGTCTATTTTCACATTGCTATAAAGAACTACCCAAGACTGGGTAATTTATAAAGAAAAGAGGTTTAATTGGCTCATGGTTCTGTGAGCTGTACAGCCTTCTGCTTTTGGGAAGGCCCCAGGAAACCAACAATCATGGAGGAAGGTGAAGGGAAAGCAAGCACCTTCTTCACATGGCGGCAGGAGAGAGAAAGGGGCAGAGGAAAGTGCAATTTTTAAACCATTAGACCTCATAAGAACTCACTCACTGTCATGAGAACAGCATAGGGGAAATCCACCCCCATGATCCAATCACTTCCCACAAGGTCCCTCCCCCAATATTAGGAATTACAATTCAACATGAGATTTGGGTGGGGACATAGATCCAAACCATATCACCAGGGATGCTGCTAAATATCCTACGCTGCAGAGGACAGCTCCACAGCAAATAATTATCTGGATCAAAACATCAGTGGTGCTGAGGTTGAGAAACTCTGCAGTAGAGTTAGTAGGACGCTGCAAAAAATATTTGAAAATACAGATAAGCAAAATAAAGAATAACCATTATCCATAATTTCACCATGCAGGAGCTATCACTATCCAAAGCTATCTTCCTCAAAATTAAGGTGAGTTATAAAGAAAAAGCCCCTTTATCTCACTGCAGTGAGATACGAAGACAGTCATGACCTGGGTTCATTTCTCCAAAACTGTCACAATGTGAGGAAAGTTATCCAACTTATTCATACTTCTGAGAAATGTGCCATTTGGCATTTGACTAGACTATTACTTTCTATTTGAATGAAAGTGAATGAAACACAAGGAAACTATTTGAATGATCTATCTCAAAAATCTTGGTGGGAACCTACCCTGACACCATTTTTCTGAAAAACAAAACAAACAAAACAAACAATACAACAACAACAACAAAAACAAAAACAAAAAAACTTGGCAGATCATATCAAAACCCTTTTAAAAGTCCACATTCTTTGAATTAGCAATTCCACTTCTAAAAACTTATACTGAAGAAATTATTAGAAAACATGCAAAGATGTCTGTACATTGTTTACTGCCAACTGTATTGTTTTTAATTGTGAAAAATTAAAAGGACTTAAATTGTAAACAACTAGTCAGTGGGGATTGGTCGATTACCTTCCAGTATGTCTATGCAGCCATTTTTTAAAAGACAATGTTTTCCTATGTAATGGTTACTTATGTAGAAAGATAGTCATAATATATTCAGTGAAAAACAACCACAGGAAAGGCCTGGAGGGCTAATGTGTCAGTGGGTGTCATGCAAAGGCTATAGGTGAACACCAGCAAGCATTGTGGCAGGGGCCAGAACTCACTGGGAGAAGGGTGAGAAGAGGCACCCCCACATCTCCAGCACTCTATGAGGGAAGTATGCTTGGGCCAAGATGCAGCTGGATGCATTTGGGGACTGCGCTCTAGCAAGAGAACCTCACCCTCTGTTGCTCTCCTTTTTAATGGACCAGCCTTGTTACTGAGTAACAAATATTTTGCATTCAGATGCTAAGCCAGGTCTATGTTTAAGTGCAGCTCTTTAGGGAGCTTCCTGAAGCCCCTGGAGTCTTTGGCTCCCCTGGTCCTGGGGGGAGTTGGTGTGAGCACAGCCACTTCTACTGCAAGGAGTGTCAGTCCAAGGTCCCAGCTAGCTCATTGCCAGCAGCCCAGAAAGAGTCGTAAGGGTCAGCAGTCCTGTCTTCCTTTCTCACTTAGTGAAACGGCCATCTTTTTCCAGTCTTCAAATGAGGCATTGTACCAGATGATCTCTAAAGTTATGATTCTAATATTTTAATCACTGTCAATGACAATTTCTGTTGTTACAAAGATCTGTAAATTTCCCTGGAGTTTCACTGACTGCAGTAGTGAGGTCCACTTGCTATAATATTATTGGACCAGCAGGGAGGTGCATCTCAGTGTTAGTCAACACTTTCCTGTCCTTCCTCCTCTTTTTCTTCCTGGGTCTTCTCTCTGCCTTTCAGGAGGCTTATGTGGCTTAATTAACTCAGATCAGTGAAGTACTTTCAAGAGTGCAGGAGTAAAGTCAATGTCTTTTCACAAATAATAGCTCATTGGAAACTCAAGTCACTCACAGCATTATTAGCAGAAGATATTAGTCTTGTTGTGGTTACTTGAAGCCTATTAGTTCTAATGTGCAACATCTGCTCCTTGAAGGAAATCATGGCTCTGGCGAACTCACCTGAATTCCCTGAGTCCTTTGCATAAAGGATTTGAAGGTGTGCTTAAGGCTGAGCGAGGGAATTGAGGGAGATGAAATTCCTTAAAGATATAACATAGATGTTTTTTGGAGGGATCATTCTCTGGTTGTGGAGAATTTTTTAAAGGCGGGGTTTCTGTGAGTTTTAGGGGAAATGCCCTTCTCCAATTTCTGCTCTCAGGGGGTTGATTGATGGCAGAGGGTGGGAGAAGTCATTTAGGTCCTAGAGAGTGAGGCAGTTTAACCTTCTCTGGCTTCAGCTCCCAGGAGCACACCGGGGCGCTACAGAAGACCAGGAAAAAGGACCTGAGCCAGCTTGCAGTCTTAACAAAAATTTCAAACGTCGCAAAGCAGCATACATTCTTACTCTCCGGTTCAGTGTTGCCAGCGAAGTCATACTGAACACAGAAGAGGAAAAGAAAGAAAAAGGTAGGTCTGTGCGCGTTGTTTTATTTCTCTGTAGCCAACTTTATCCCAGGAAGACTTGTTTCTTGTTAAATCCTTCCAAAGAATGGAATAGCTCCTAGCCTGCGAGGAGGTGGGACTCCTCGGGAAAGGTAAGTTCATTTTGTTTTTCCCCATAAGCCTTGGTGAAGGGGAGCAATTTTGCCTGTCTGCCCTCTGTGCTCCTTTCCTCACTCCATCCCATTATATGAAAAGGAATATCAGGTCCACAGTCAATGGAAACATTTACAAGATTCTGAGAAGACCCAGGAAGCGTTTTGCTCCGTGTAAGTAGGTCTGGGAACAGATCCTGGAGTTTTTAAAGACCCCTCCACACTGAAGTTCAGTCTTTAGGCCCAGCCACCTTGGTCATTGTAATTTGCAGACATTGGTAGTGTTTTTCAGTCTTTTGATTCCACAGTGCTTGTTACTTACATGTATTCACATCAGCCAAAACATTTCAGAGTTTTACTTTCAGTGGAGTTTTACTTTCAGTGGTGGGAACTGTGAACAAAAAAGTGGGAGTGTTTTCTCAAAGAGTATAGCCCTCCTCTCCTGTCCACTAGATTCTGAGAAGCCTTGGAAACAGCTTTAGTTTCAGCTACTGCCCTGCTATTCAGGAGATCTGCAGCCTTGGGCGGGTTATAGATGCTCAGATCTTCTGTTTGTTTTTTCATCTGTAAAATGGGGAAAATAATATCTAATCCTAGGTACCATGAGGGTCAGATGCGATATAAAATGCTGACTGTATGTGAAGCTCTCAGCAGAGTGCTGGCCCATACCTAGGCATCTGCTGTGACCTGTGTGGGTGCCTCACCTGTCCTGGCAATGGGAGATGCTATAATTTATTGAGTGCTTTTGATGTTCTGGACTCTGTGCTAAGCCCTTTGCATTTACTATTTCATTCCCTCCTCACAGCAGTCCTAAGGGTAGCACTATTAAGTCCCCAGTTTAGAAATGAGGAAACTGAGGCCTAGAAAGGTGGAGGAACTTGTACAAGGTCCTACAGTGAGTAAGTTGGACAGCAGAGTCCAAGTTCTTAATTTATTAGGTGTTGGTTGCTTTCCCCTCCTCCTCTGTAACTTCCTGCAGGTCTTAGAGTTAACTTCCTCCAATTATGATTTTAAATCAGAGAAGACGGAACATTTGTAGATCACCTGCAGAAAAACTCCACTCTGCCAAATTCTCAGTATCTTGTGATTAAAATAGAGAGGCTGAAAGACACCTCAATTCATCACTCTTTGTCCCTTTTTGCCCCTTTCGTTTCTGACTGACAGTTCCCATTTGAGCACCGAATCGAGGGCTTGGCAATACTATTCATGCCCAAGAACCAATTCAAGTGGTTCTGATTTAATTTTTATCAGACTCTATTCTGAAAAGTCCAGGATACCTTGTGCCTCAGAAATTAACTTCTGGTAGCCACAATGAAAAGAACTGGAATGATAAAGTGAAGCCAGTCAGGAGAAGTGCAGAGGTTACTAGAATCCCTCCTGGGAATCCGTGCTTCTTCACATAACCTAGACAACATTTTGTGGGAGGTGTGATTCTTGTTTTTACCCCCATAAAGTTTTAGTGATTCTAAAAGTGGTATGTGTTTATTATGGAAAATTTGGAAAGCATAGAAAAATATAAAAATAAAATTTATATTAATCATAGTTCTACTACCGCTCTCACACAACCACTCGTGGAGGTGTGGAGGTTTATTTGCTTCTAGCTCTTTCCAATAGTTCTAATAAATAGTTGGGATCTTTGTAATATACATATATGTTTCCCTGTTTCTTATCTTGTAATGAAAACATTAAATTGTAAATTATTTGCAAGTATACAAATGAAAACTGTGATGCCTGCATAATATTGAGTCAAGTGGAATTGACATTTTAAAGAATAAAATATACCCTATGTTAACTGCCAGTCAGTTTAGAAATAGAACATTGCCAATATTTTAGAAAGCTCCCTTTGTACTCTTACATGATCGTATCCCCCTCCACTATTTTTGAGAATATTATTTTCTTTCAGCTGTGGTGGACCATTACTTTGGTGGCCCTTTAAATGAACCATGGCTCCCTCTATTCTGCCCTAGTGTAGTCTGCTCTCACAGTGACTTCTGAGTTTGTCCATATGACTTGCTTTGACCAATGGGACATTAAGCATGGCAGAGAGATTTAATAAGTGCTTGCACATTGGGATAAGTTTTTCGGGGAATATTTCTTCTTGCAACCCTGAGACCACCATGCTATGAGGAAGCTCAAGCTAGCCAGGTGCAAAGGCCTCATGGAGGAGATTTGAGGAACCTAGCTGAGAGCCAGAATCAAGGTCCCATACTTATGGCCCCAGTCAGGCTGTTCCAACCAGACCTGATATTTGAGGCAACCCAGCTGAAGCTCCAGACACCATGGAGCAGAGATGAGTGATCCTTGGTGTGTTCTGTGCAAATTCCTGGCCCACAGAATTGTGAGCAAAAAGAATCATGGTTGTTTTAAGCCACTAAGTTTTTGTATGGTTTGTTATGGCAGCAATAAATAACAGCACAGCCTCTGTGGGCATCCCTAAACAATACATTATTTAGTTTTGTCTATTTTTTGGACTTTATATAAAATAGAAAGCTACTATATATTTGTTTTGGTGATTGTTTCTTCTGTTAAAATTATGTTTGAGAGACATCTCCATGTTCTGTGCAATTGTGGCTCATTCGTTTTATTTGATGAGTAGTGCTTCACAACTAGTTATTCATTCTACTGCTGATGGACATGTGGACTGTTTCCAGTTTTGGGTTGTCAGAAGCAGTGTTACTATGAATATTCTTGTACATATCTCCTGGGGACCACGGGCAAGAGTTTCCCTAGGGTATATTCTTAGGTGTAGAATTGCTGGATTGTAGGATATGTATGTGTACAGTTGACTTTATTAGACATTATTAAATTGTTTCCCAAACGTGTCTCCTTTTGCTACTCCTACTAGCAGTGTATAGAAGTTTCCACTGTTTCTCATCTTTGCTAATAATTGGTTTTATCAGACTTATAAATTGTTGTATATCTTGTAGTTGTGTAGTATCTCATTGTAGTTTTAATGCATCTCCCTAATGACCAATGACCTGCTTTTTTATTTTATCCACCATTTGGACATCCTCTTTTCTAAATTGCCAGTTCAAGTATTTTGCCCATTTTTCTATTTAGTTGCTTGCCTTTTTCATAACAGCTACTCTTGGCTAGGCTTTGTGGCTCATGCCTGTAATCCAGCACTTTGAGAGGTCGAAGTGGGAGGATCACTTAAGCCCAGGAGTTTGAGTAACTGGGTAACACAGTGAGAGCCCTGTCTCTACAAAAAATTAAAAAATTAGGTATGGTGTTGCATGCCCATAGTCCTTGCTACTCAGTAGGCTGAGGCGGGAGGATTGATTGAGCCCAAGAGATTGAGGCTGCAGTGAGCTGTGATGACACTACTGTGTTCCAGCCTGGGTGACAGAGTGAGACCCTGTCTCTATATTAAATTTAAAAAAAGCAAAAAATGCCAAAAATCATATTAGCCATTCTTTATAGGTTCTAGGTATGCCTTTTGTTCCTTATATGTGTTACAAATATCTCCTTTTCACTATATTTTAGGATGTCTCTTTGGATAATTTTAATGCCAGCAAATTTATCAGTACTTTCTTTTATAGTTAGTGCTTTTTATGTCTTGTTTAAGAAATCCTTTTCTATCCCATGGTCATGAGATATTCTCCTATATTTTCTTCTAAATGATTCTTTTAAATGATCTGATGGTAAGGACTTCATGTACCTGGAGTTTGTTTTTGTGTATGGTCAGAGGCAGGAATTAATTTAGCATTTCCCCCCATGTATATCCAATTATCCCACCACTGGTTATTGGAGAGCTCATCCTTTCCCCATTGATCTACAATGCTATTTTTGTTATGTGTCAAATGTCCATATATAGTGGGTCTGTTTCTGAGTTCTCTGTTTATTCAGTTGTGGCTTTGTCTATCCTTTCTTGGTCTTGATATCTGGCAAGGAAATCCTCTCATCTCATTCTTCCTCAGGAGTATCTTGGCTAGTCTTTGTTTTTCTGTGTTAATTTGAGCATCAGCTTATTAAGTTTCACAACTATATATGGGTTTTTGATCAGAATTGCATTAAATCTATACATCATTTTGGATGAATATTCTACATCTATTTGGTTATTCTTTTTTTTTTGTTTGCTTTGTTTTCGAAAAGTGGCCATTTTATTTGGGCTTTCATATTCTTAAGTTACTTCATCCATCATTTTTTAACTTCTTTGTGTCTTCGTAACTGCTCGGCTCATGCAGTCCTGAAGTTTAGCTCCAGTTAGCCCACTTCCACCTGGTTTGTGAAGCAACGAGCTTGTCTCTTCTCATCCATCACTATTGTTAAGGTTCCTGGGTTGTTTTGCAATAAGCGCTAACAAGCAAAATGTGCAGGCATCCAAAAATGTTTTCCCATCACTAGTCAAGGCCAAATGAGATCACAGTACAGAACCAGGCAAGCCTTCCCTGGCAGAAATGCGTAAGTCCCTCTATTCTGATTTACTGTCGAATTTTCAATGACATCTGCCAATGAATGGCTAGCCACTTGGGGCTCATTCCCATGAGCGTCCGACCGGAATCTCATGCAACACATGGGTGCGTAGATCACATCAGAGAACAACATATCCTTTATCAGGGGCAATCTGTTGGTGGGTGCTGCAAATTCCGCCTTTACACTCCAACTCCACAGATTACTGTAGTATTTCCCAACTTCACTAAAGCAGAACCATCTGCGGTATTAATTGAACCTATGTTGACAGTTGTGGTTCTGAATTCACCAAGTTCTCTTCCATCAGGACGGCAGTTCTCTTTCAGAAATCTCCTGTAATACTCCAGAGGTTCCACAGTTTTGAACCCAGCCGCCATCTTCCCGCCCGCGCGTCTCTATTTGGTTATTCTTAATGTATTTCAATAAAGGTTTTACAATGTTCCCTATTAAAGTCTAGCACATTTTTTGTTAGGTACTTAAAAATCCTATTGCAAATAGTATGTAATTTTTTGTTCTTTGAACATATCAGAATACACATGATTTCTGTGTTCAAAGTTATGTGAGTATGGGAACAAGAGAAGGCAATTTAATAAGTGACACTTTGAAGTAAGAACGAGAAAGATGACCTATGGAAACTTTTGGAAAATTTGTTATTTGTGTATCTTATTTTTTGTGTATCTGTGGATGAGAATCATTTTTATTGCTGTCAGTTATCAACAACTCACAGAGTTGTAAAAATAGCTCGAAGACAATGAAAGGTGACCTCAGAGAATCAGATAAATGGGAAGGGCATGTTAATTTTTTATTAAAACGATTTTTTTATTTCAATAGATTTAGGGATAAAAGTGGTTTTTGGTCCCATGGATGAATTGTACAGTGGTGAGGTCTGGGCTTTTAGTGGACCCCTCACCCAAATAGTATACATTGTACCCAATGGGTAACCCTCACCCTGCTTCCACTCACCCCTCTCTTTTGAGTCTCCAATAAATTTAGGTTAGTTCCATGAGCTTTGAGGTTTTAGTTACTTGTGTTACAATCAGTGATACGGGAGGGGGGCAGGGAAGTGCTGGATAGAGAAAGGCGCGTCCCTGGCTAGAGGTCCACCCCACAGACCGAGGTGAGGACAGACATTCCTGTTTTCGCCCCCAAATGTTGCATTTTCAAAGACCACTCTGGCCCACCGCGGCTCCACCCTGGGCCTTTAAAAACCCGAGACTCTAGCAAGGCAGAGACACAGAAGCTGTTGGATGGTGAGAGGAACACATTGACAGAAGAAGACAAGCGACAGGACAGCGGGAGGACGTCGAGGGGAAGAGCACACTGACAGACGCCCGCACCGGTAGGCCATCCAACGGCGGGACCAGGCGGAGTTTGGCCAGGGCAATCGGAGGAGAGCTGGGGCAACAGAGCGACCCAACTCCAGGGAAGACCATCTCCCTTCTGGCTCCCGCATCGGCTGAGAACTACTTCCACTCAATAAAACTTTACACTCACTCTCCAAGCCCACCTGTGATGCTATTCTTCAGGTACACCAAGGCAAGAAGATGGGATACAGAAAGCCCTCTGTCCTTGCCACAAGGTAGAGGTTCTAATTGAGCTGGTTAACACAAGCCGCCTCTAGACTGCAAACTAAAAGAGCAAAACTAAAGGAGCACCCTGTAACACACGCCCACTGGGGCTTCAGGAGCTGTAAACATTCACCCTTAAACACTGCCGTGGGGTTGGAGCCCCATAGCCTGCCCATCTGTATGCTCCCCTAGAGGTTTGAGCAGTGGGGCACTGAAGAAGTGAGCCACACCCCCATCGCATGGCCTGCGAGGGGAACAAGGGAACCTTTTCCATTTCTGTAGGCTTCCATCCAGAAGGTTGTCTGACACATTCCCTCATCAGCCTTAGCTTCAGAAATACACGAATGGTACGATTTTCCCCATTCATCTCATGTGGTGTTGTGGGAAAGGAGATGTGTTCCAGGACCTACAGGTCCCCAGCACTCCCAGCAGCAGCCCCAGATGCCACCTATGCAGACCATATGGCACTTCTTTCCAAAACTATTGCCTCACATAAAAACCCAACAAATATTTCTTAGGGATCTACATAGTGCTTAGTTTTGTGACTGCAAAACCAAATGATAAATAGTTTCTGCCCTTAGGGAATTCACTGTGTAGTGGAGAGATAGAAATATCAATAGGTTATTAGCACTGGATAGGGAAAGAGCTAGAGAGAGATAAGTACAGATTCCTGCAGGAGCTCAGAAAAGAAGGTGATTGTGTGAGGATGTTTCCTGCTTGCTCCTCCAGGCCTACTCTCACCCTTCTCCACCCAGCATTCTGCCCTACAACACTGGCTTGCATGAGCTATGTCACTGGACTCCTTCATCTCCCAGTCTCTGGCTGCGCTGGTTCATGGGGCGGCATTAGGTGATGGGAGGTGGAGGAGGAGAGTGAGGTGGGGTATTTATTCCCCTGGTTTCCCCTGCAGTGTGGCCTTGGGCTGGCTGCATCCCTCCAACAAGAGCCACTCAAGGTGGCCATCTCCACACCACTTTCCTGCCAGTTCAACAACTACTCTTCCCTTTGCTGTCAGGCCTCAGGTGGAAACAGCCCTACTCATAGCACGCTGGGTATGGCACTAGCCCTTGTATTTTCTTTATAAACTGCTTATACCTCTGTAAATAATCCTATAGCAAATCTTTGCCAAATTATCCTTATTTCAGTGTGTCATTTTTTTCCTCCTGACTAATAGGATGTCTAATCCTGTTGGGGCTATGGGCAGCATGATGACCCAGCGGGGAGGCTTCATGGAGAAGGTGACATTAAGGTTAGGTTTTAAGAGCGAAACAGGATTTTGTCTAAAATTAGCCTTAATTTCTCACAATTCGTGGGCAGTAGTTAAATTGAAACATCTCCAGGTACAATCTCTCCATACTGTAAGTTTTCCTCATCATTGGTGGTTCTCCATTTCGTAAAAAAAGCTTATTACGAACAAACAAAAAAGATACCCCAATGATGGTAGTTCTTTTGGCATTTGTTGACTGAAAGTATTTTATAATGTAAAAATCTTCTTTTTAAAATGAATTCACATTTAATTAATCTCAGTAGCACACATGTAGATTTGAAAGTAGTACATATGTATGTGAAATATTTTTTAAAATTCAGTCTGCAGATAATTCTTGGCTCACATGTAAGTTTGAGAACTCTTTGAAAAAACTCTCCTAGGGGTTCATGGCCAATGTCAGGAGTCACAGATCTACACAGAGTCTCTATATCCCTATTCTCTGCTACTCTACTCCTTCCTGTGCACAGGCTTCCATATCATCAAATATTAGAGATAGAAGAAGAACAATTTCCTTGATCCAATCACTGTATTTTATAGATGAGAAAACAGAGGTGAAGTTACATTTTCAAGGGTCACATAGCTAGAGGCCAAGTCAAAAGCAAAACTTGGGTCCCTTGTCTCCTAGTCTAGAGTTTTGTCTACTATTAAAAATTGTCATTATCGCATGGTAACATTTTGTGTCAAAAATTTGATCTCCCAGTGGCCTCCAGATTGAACAGATGGTAAACATTTCCTTTCTCTTCCTGCCCTCCCATTCTCCGCTCATTCTAAGGTAGCGAGTCCTGGAATGGCATGGAGTCTGCTCTTAGCTAAGGACTAATTCCTACATCACATGAATAGTGAGAGGGACTAGGCTTCACCCACTCCAGATTAAGGGCAAGAGTGGTTATCTAATCTCCACCCCCAACCCAAGAGCCAGAGGAATTTAAGTTGGCCATGAGCAGAACAGACAGGGCCTAAAAAGGGAGGAAGCTCCTGGGTATGAGGGCAACTGGGTTGACCTGAGATGCTCTAGATGAGACTATGGGTAGCCTGTATGAACAGCCATTCTTGGGTCTGCAGAGGATTTCACAACTCAAGTGTACATGATCATTCATCCCCATGATCCTGTCTGTGTCCCATGAACAGGAAGGTAGATACTGAATCCCTGAGTCTCAAGAGAGGTGACCTGACCAACAGCATTTGGCCTCAGAAGGCAAAACATGGGGCCAGAACTCAGATCCCCTGACTTCTTGTCATCTACAGGCTGTCACTACAGTAGAGTCTACAAGGCAACTTAAGGGCTTGAAGGTGGAGCTTTGCCCACCAGAGATAAATACATTGGCTCATTGTGTTTCATTCCTGAAGCCAGAAAACAGATTTGACCCAGTTCATGGTATAACCTTGAGTAGGAGGGCTCTAGCCAGATAGTGTGCAAGTTTGGAGGACAAAGGTCTTCACAATGAAAAGATCTGACTATTTTTGCAATCATAGGCATCTACAGACATTTGAAAACTGTTATAGCCCACTGAAAAATAAATAGCCCTTCCGGGAAATGCCTCTATTGTAGGGTGTTTCCCATGTAGAAAGAACTTGGTCTAATGGGAGTAGTAGTGAATGTTTGTTGTTTTGTCTGCTGAGTTACATTAGACATATAATTTGACTGAGATCTGATGTATTCTTATAGTTCTTAGTCTTCTGGTTACTGCTGATTGGCCAGAGATGAACATGTGATCCAAGTGGAGCCAGTTAGACTATTGGCCATTGGCCACAGTGGATATTCTGGGAATGGGCACCCTAGCCAAAATGAGTTAATGAAAATCCTTTTCTGGGATTATTTTTTCTTGAGTTGTGTCTGGTGACAAAGCTAGGTGATAAGAGCCTGCTGCTGCTACTAGTTGTGTTTCTGGTGACTTGGAGAAGACTAAGAGAAGAAAACTGACATACAGAGAGAGGCTGAAATGAGAGGTCAAGAGGTCGCATTCTAGTCCTGGTTTGAGTTGACTTTCAGGCCTTTTTTTTTTGAGATGGAGTCTTACTCTGTTGCCCAGGCTGGAGTGCAGTGGTGCAATCTCAGCTCACTGCACCTGTCCCTCTGGTTCAAGTGATTCTCATGGCTCAGCCTCCCGAGTGGCTGGTACTACAGGCATGCGCCACCATGCCTGGCTAATTTTTTTTTTTTTTGAGACGGAGTTTCTCTCTTGTTGCCCAGGTTGGAGTGCAATGGCATGATCTTGGCTCACTGCAACCTCCGCCTCCCAGGTTCAAGTGATTCTCCTGCCTCAGCCTTCCCGAGTAGCTGGGATTACAGGCATGAGCCACCATGCCCGGCTGATTTTGTATTTTTAGTAGAGACGGGGTTTCTCCATGTTGGTCAGGCTGGTCTTGAACTCCCAACCTCAGGTGATCCGCCTGCCTTGGTTTCCCAAAATGTTGGGATTACAGGTGTGAGCCATCGCGCCCAGCCAATTTTTGTATTTTTAATAGAGACGGGGTTTCTCCATGTGGCCAGACTGGTCTTGAACTCCTGACTTCAAGTCATCTGCCTGCCTCGGCTTCCCAAAGTGCTGGGATTATAGGCATGAGCTACTGCTCCCGGCCGGGCCATGTGTTTTTATAATTCAGTTGTATAAGTAAAACAAAATCCATTTGTCATTTACAGCTAAAAGAATGCTGACAAATTCTGTTGCAGTTTAATAGCTGTAATTTCTTGAAAGTAAACTTCACATCTTATTCATCTTAAAATCTCTAGTGTGCCGCCACCACATGATTTTCTCTGAGTAGATCCAGAGGGATTTATTAACAAATATTATTTATTAAACTTCTATTATCCCAGACCCCTAATGCATGTTGAATGTCTGTCTCCAGGTCTACGTAGGGAAATCCATGTAGTGAAACTTCTAGAGAACTGAGTGTAACTCAAGAAAACATTTTCTGTTTTAAGAAATACCTTCAGAATTCTCGGTCTGGAACTGCTGTTGAGAAGGCAGAGGAAGCCCTGGACAGGACCAAAGCCAAGTCAGGAACTCATCCCAGAATTAACTGGAGAATTTGTCCTAGAAGTTAGGGTTCTGAAATTCCCCCAGACCGAGGAGGCAAGGAGGCTATAACCTTTGTAAGCAAACCAGATCTTAGGAATATGACTCTTGGAAGCCTCAAGGGTTTTTAGCAGAGAGTTTTGGGGTAGGAGGCAGAATAGGAGCCATGGGCCAAAGAGCCAGCTCGTGAGATTCACTTTCTTCTTAGCCTCTTCTCACATTCATTTGTTTGTTCATAAGTTCATTCATTCATTCATTCATTCATATGTCCTTGAGTACCTATTATGTGCCAGGCACTATCCCAGTGCTACTGCCATAGCTTCCTTTATATCCCCTGTTAGTGGATGGTGTCCACTGAGGTTCCAATCAGGTGGTCTGAGTGTGGCAGGGCTTCAGGAAAAACAGTCAGTCATCCTGTAGCAGGGAAGGTGGAGGTAGGTGGGAAAGGGACTTTGGAGAGGTATCAAGATAGCCAGGACTGGAGAAAATTCTGGAGATAAAGGAACACTCATTGAGGTGAGCCGGATATTTGAAACTGCTTTTCCCTTCCATGTCTTTTTCTTCTCTTCTCTCCTCTCCTCTCCTCTTTCCTTTCTTTTCTGAGACAGAACTTTGTTCTTGTTGCCTAGGCTGGAGTGTAATGGCATGATCTTGGCTCATTGCAAGCTCTGCCTCCTGGGGTCAAGCGATTCTCCTGCCTCAGCCTCACCAGTAGCTGGAACTACAGGTGCACGCCATCACACCTGGCTAATTTTTTGTATCTTTAGTAGAGATGGGGTTTCACGATGTTGGCCAGGTTGGTCTCAAACCCCTGACCTCAGGTGATCCACCCGCCTTGCCCTCCCAAAGTGCTGGAATTACAGGTGTGAGCCACCACACCTAGCATCCTTCAACATATTTCTCTTTGATTCTTAAGTAGCAAGGACAAAGAACTTGAGAAACAAGTAGAAAGTGACTTCTAGGAGGCAAAGAATTTGAGCAGAGCTTTTATCAGTTTCTTATGGCAGGGGAGACAAAAATTGGAGTTTAGAGCTATAGACACAGCAAAAACCTGAGAGGCCAAAAGCCTGCAGAAAAATGAGGCAGTCTACACCACTTATCTCCCAGAGATATTCACTGACTTAAAAAAGAGACAGTTAAGGAAGGTGCAAAGTTGCCAAACAGAGCTTTCTCATAATGGTGGGGAGATAAAAATTGGATTTTAGGGTTTTCCACAGAGAAGAGGCCCTGAAAACACTACAAGAAATTCTAGAACTGGAAAAATGCCCCTCTTAAGCACTCCCCAAATGTCCTGAAATTAAAAACACAATAGATTAAGAGTATGTCAGAGCTATCTGTAGAAATGGTTATTCATCTGGAAGATAGATGAAGATAAAATATCTAGATGGAAGCATAGAGTGTTAGGAAAAATATATAGGAAAATACAGAAAAAAGCGTAGGAGACATGGAACTAGGTGACAAGACCTAAACACACACGTAACTGAAATACCTAAAGGGGAGAAAACAGAGAATGATTTAGAGAGTAGTATTTCAAGCATTAAAGGCTCTCTGAAAAATGGCTGCAAAATGGGTAGAAGATAGAAGATATCAAACCATAGATTCAAGACATATTATAAAACACAGTAGTATAAATACAAAGGTAACCACATGTAGGAACATCATAGTAAAAGTTCTAATAGAGGAGAAATACAGAACACATATTTGAGTAATTCAAAAGTAAGTAGGAAGAGAGAAAAAGGAACACAGAGGAGGAACAACTAGAAAATAGTAACATGGTAGATATAAATTCAAATGTGAGTAATTACATTAAATATAAATTGACATACACCAATTAAAAAGCCAAAAGGAATAGAAAAAACACCCACAATTGTATGCTTCTTACTAAGAGACATACCTTGAATGTCAGGACTTGGACAAAATAGGTTTTAAGGCAAGATGTATTAAAGAGGATATTTTTAAAGGGTTAATTTACCAGAAAGATGCAATAGTTCAAATTTGTATGAACCTAATAACATAGCTTCAAAATATGTGAAACAAAATCTAACAGTCCTAAATAGGGAAGTGAACAATCTTACAAATATAGTGGAAGATTTTAACAACTTTTCCCAGTAACATATGGAAGAATCAAACATCGGTAGAGATATACAAAATTTAGAAAACTTAATGGATAAATTGATCTAATTTACATAATTTACCAGTGTATCCAACAACTTCAGAACACATTTTTTTCAAGTAAGTCTCAAAGAATCTTTTATTGTTACAAATCAATAACAAAAATAACTAGAAAATCTCCAAATATTTAGAAATTAAGTAATATACATCCAAATAGTCCATGAGTCAAAGAAGCTCCAATAGAAACTTGAAAATATTATAAATTGAATGATAATAAAAATATGACATACAACATATATGAATGAAGGTAAAGCAGTACATAGAGGAAAATTTTTGTCCTTGAATGTATATATTAAAAAAGGACTTGGAGCACATTATCTAAACTTCTATCTCAAAGAGTTAAAAAGGAACAACAAATTAAGAAGGTTGAATAAATGAAATAATAAAGATAAGAATAAAAATTGAAAAAGTCATAGAACAGAAGTCAACACATCTAAATGTCAGTTATTTGAAAAATCTAATAAAATCAATAACCCCCAGCAAGATTAAGCAGAGAAAGAGAGGGAGAGGGAGATCGGGGTGTGGGTTGAGGGGTGGAGAGAGAGAGATAAGAGTGAGCATGCAAATTACCATCACTGGGCATGAAAAACAGGGTATCACTGAAGCTCCTACTAAAATTTTAAAAATGTTGGTATTATTAAAGACTTTATGTCACTTAACAAAAGCTCAAATGAATGAACACTTTCTTGAAAAACACATTCTTATCAAAATGAACACAAAAAGAAATTCTAAATAGCCCTATAGCTATTTAAAAAATTAAATCTGAAAATTGCAGTGATTCCATGTAGAAAACCCCAGGTTATATGGCTTCCCCAGTGCACCCTTCAAATATTCAGGAAAGAAAGAAAAACAATCTTATATAAATTCTTTCATAGAATTGAAAAAATGGAAATAATCCTTGCTCATTTTATAAGGCTAGGATAATCTTGATGCCATAACCTAACAAGAATATTCATGAAAAGAAGAGTACAGGTCAGTATTCCTCATGAACATAAATGAAAAAATGCTGAACAAAAATTAGAAAACAGAATCCAGGTATTTACTTAAAATTCATGCAATGTTTATAGAAACACAGTTCGCAATTGCAAAATCCTGGAACCAACCCAAATGCCCATCAATTAATGAGTGGATAAAGAAACTGTGTGTGTGTGTGTATAAAAAATGGAATACTACTCAGCTATAAAAAGGAATGAATTAACAGCATTTGCAGCAACCTAGGTGAGATTGGAGACTATTATTCTAAGTTAAGTAACTCAGGAATGGAAAACCAAGCATCATATATTCTCACTGATATGTGGGGGCTAAGCTATGAGGACGTAAAGGCATAAGAATGATACAATGGACTTTGGGGACTTGGGGGGAAGAGTGGGAGAGGGGCGAGGGATAAAAGACCGCAAATATGGTGCAGTGTGATGGGTGTACCAGTATCTCACAAATCACCACTAAAGAATTCACTCATGTACACAAATACCACCTGTATCCCAATAACCTATAGAAAAAGTAAAATAAATGTAACATCAAAGTTGGGTTCAATCCAGGAATGCAAAGTTTATTATTTGAATATCAGTGTAATTCAACATATTAACAGATTGTTTCTATAAAAACAATTGATAAAATTAAACATTCATTAATATAATTCAACACATTAATAGATTCTCTCTATAGGCATTATAAAAGCAATTGATAAAATTAAGCATCCATTCATGGTTTGAAACGAAAACAAAACAAAACAATGCCTCTGAGCAAACTAGAAGACTTGGTTAGTTTAAGCCTTAAGAAGAAAAAATCCCAATTTAGAATATGTTTCTCATCTGGGATGTCACTGGAAAATGCTTTTATTATGAGCAGAAGGGCATCCAGGAGCCATTGGTAAAAATGTCCACGATTACAGACCAGTCATACTAATAGCTTCCATTTATTGAGCATTTACAATGTGTCAGACACTGTGTCAATCCATTCTTATTTAATTCCCACAGAAACTCAATGAGATATGTTGTCATCTTCTCCATTTTATAGATGAGGCTCTAAGGTTCGGAGAAGGTAAGTAATTTACTCAAAATGGCATAGCCAAGGTTCAAAGAGATCTTTCTGACTTCAGAACCCAAGATTTTAACAAATGCAATTGCCAGGAAAATTTCCCGTTGGCACCAGCATCTCTGTTTCTGTTTCTTTGTGCCATATTCTGGAAAGATGTACAGAAGGGTAAATCCACCACTGCTGTCTAGAGGGTCCTGCCCTGCTGCTCCACATATCCCTTCTCATAGCACCCTTTTGCTTGCTGTGACTCATTTTCTGTCCCTCTATTGAGATTCAGCAGGTTATGGCTGCTCGGGTGAGAAATACAACTAGGGCTAAATCTATAAGGAAAGAACAAATTTGATATCCTGGGCCCTACATTTGTGGAGTGTGTGGCAGAATTCTTCTATAGGGAAAAGAAACCTGTAAGTTTCTAAAACAGGCAGTTGGATGATAGAGTGGACAGAGACAGTTTGCCTTTTGATTCATGTTATGGCTTTTCCCACTTACCATTTTATATTGTTTCTTGAAAAGAAAGTCATTCATACTAGTATAGTCATGAATCTTATCTTTGATTTATCCCTTGCATTTTCTATCAGACTTAGGATACCAGTTATATTTTCAGGAAGACACTGTCTTCCTAAATTACTTACCTTCTCCGAACCTTAGAGCCTCATCTATAAAATGGGGAAGATGACAACATATCTCATTGAGTTTCTGTGGGAATTAAATAAGAATGGATTGACACAGTGTCTGACACATTGTAAATGCTCAATAAATGGAAGCTATTAGTATGACTGGTCTGTAATCGTGGACATTTTTACCAATGGCTCCTGGATGCCCTTCTGCTCATAATAAAAGCATTTTCCAGTGACATCCCAGATGAGAAACATATTCTAAATTGGGATTTTTTCTTCTTAAGGCTTAAACTAACCAAGTCTTCTAGTTTGCTCAGAGGCATTGTTTTGTTTTGTTTTCGTTTCAAACCATGAATGGATGCTTAATTTTATCAATTGCTTTTATAATGCCTATAGAGAGAATCTATTAATGTGTTGAATTACGTTAATGAATGTTTAATTTTATCAATTGTTTTTATTAAATTCCTGCATGTAGGAAGTTGGGACTAAAGATATCAGCAACTGCACACATGGCCCAGTGTCTCTGTCTTATTTTCCAATGTCCTTTGCTCTCAGTCCTTTATCACTTTTTATGTAAGAGGCTGTATCTCAAGAAGTAGGTTCTCAAGACAACACAAGGAGTCATAGTTCTAGGTTAGATTTCACCAAGATAGCTGGGAATCCAAGACTACAGGAGCTACTGAACTGACACCATCTACCCTGCCCTTGCATCAGTGAGGGGCTCATTAGTAATAATACATACAAGAGAGGAAGGGAAGAGAAGGGTAGAGATAGAGCATGAGCCTTGGAATCAAGCAGACTGTGACTTGAATCCCAGCTCCATCGTTCAATAACTCTATGAATCTTGGCAAATTAGTTTCTCTGAACCTTGATTCCTTTGCTGTTTTTGTTGTTGGTGGTAGTGGTTTGTGTGGATAATGAAACTTTCTGACATTCTCTGCAATTTTTTTGTATGTAAGTACATATGTGCTTCTCTTTCTATGGAAAGGATCCATTATTTTCATAATATATTCAAAAGGGGTTTCTGACTCCAAACAATATAATCACAGCTATAAGAAGACATAAAAAACAACTTCTAAATAAGTCCTTATGATTGCTATAAATGAGTGTTACCAACCTGTTAACCAAAACATTTGGAAATGTTGAGGGCTCTCCTTCAAATACAATGTTTCCTTGACATCTGGTATCATTGGTATAAAAATGGGGGGAAAAGGTATATGTTCTTTTTCCCAATCCACTATTGCTTTTATGTCTCTAAAATATCTCTGGAAGATACACAAAAAAATTAATAACACTTTGCCTATGGAGAGGAGAAGTGGGTGGCTGGGAGTTGGGAGTGGGAGGAAAAAATTTCACTTACTTTTATACATCCTTTTTCACTTTCTGAATTTTGAACCATATTCATTCATTATCTGGTCAAAATAAACTTTAAAATAAAGAAAAAAGAGTACTAAGAAAACCTTAGAAGTCAAAGTTAATATTTTGGTCTGAACCACAAATCTTTAAAAATTTATTTTTTTATTTTTTATAATTTTTATGTATGTATGTATGTATTTATTTATTTATTTTGAGACGGAGTCTTGCTCTGTTGCCCAGGCTGGAGTGCAGTGGCACAATCTCAGTTCACTGCAACCTCCACCTCCCGGGTTCAGACAATTCTCCTGCCCCAGCCTCCTGAGTAGCTGGGACTACAGGCGCATGCTGCCACACCTGGCTAATTTTTTTTGTATTTTAGTAGAGATGGGGTTTCACCATGTTGCCCAGGCTGGTCGTGAACTCCTGACCTCAGGCAATCCGCCCTTGACAAATAATAATTGTACATATTTAGGAAGTACAATGTTTTAATATATGTTTATGTCATGAAATGATTAAATCTAGCTAATTAACATACTCATTATCTCACACACTTATTTTTTCATGGCAAGAATATTAATAACCTACTCTTAGAAAACTTGACATGTATAATACATTATTATTAACTGTAGTCACCATGCTGTGTAATAGATCTCTGAAACTTACTCCTCCTATCTGACTGAAACTATCCTTTGAATAACATCTCCCCATTCTCATCCCCCTTAATTCTATCCTCTGGAACAAGAGTAGAATGGTCACTATCATTCTACTCTGTAGGTTTGACTCTTAAGATTCCACATACAAGTGAGATCATGCAGCATTTGTCTTTCTGTAACTGGCTTATTTCACTTGATATGATGTCCTCCAAGTTTATTCATATTATTGCAAATGACAGAATTTCCTTCTTGTTAAAGGCTAAATAGTACTCCATTGTGTATATATACCACATTTATTTATTCATTCATCTGTTGATTGACATGTATGCTGTGAATAATGCTGCAGTGAACATGAGAGTGCAGACAGCTTTTTGACATACTGATTTCAATTCCTTTGGCTACATACTCTGAAGTGGGATTGCTATATCTTATGGTAATTCTGTTTTCAATTTTTGAATGATAAATTTTAATGACCGTGACTGAATTGGCCAATTTAGACAAACACAAGAGTTTCCAGTTGACTGTACCTAAACAAACTCTAGGAAAAACTAGAACTTGCTAGTTTCTTCATTTCTGACATTTCAATATTCCCAATATTTCAGCTCTTATATTTCAAGTTGGTTATAAGGTTTGGGTCTAATCACCTTTGGTGGTTTTAAGGACTCTCTTTAAGACTCTCAAATTATTATGTTAGAGTTTAACAGCAAATACATCTGCATCCATGTTGGATGTCTGTTGAATTTTGTCCTAAACTCCAGGCATATAATATGTAGTCATGGGCCAGCCATCTCCTGATCCTAGCCTGTGATGTTTAGGCCTTCAAATTTAACTAATCATTTAATGTGTATCACATAGAAGCAGAAATAAGCCTTGTTAGGAAACATCCTATCAGAGGAGGATTGCCTGCTTGGCTTCACCATTCTGGCTGAGCCCCAGCCACCTAACTGTAATAGTGAAGTGTTGCAGGAAGTCAGGGACCCCGAACAGAGGGACCGGCTGAAGCCACGGCAGAAGAACATAAATTGTGAAGATTTCATGGATGCTTATTAGTTCCCCAAATTAATACTTTTATAATTTCCTACGCCTGTCTTTACTGCAATCTCTCAACATAAATTGTGAAGATTTCATGGACATTTATCACTTCCCCAATCAATGCTCTTATAATTTCCTATGCCTATCTTTAATCTCTTAATCCCATCATCTTCATAAACTGAGGATGTATGTCACCTCAGGACCCTGTGATGATTGTGTTATCTGTACAAATTGTTTGTAAAACATGTGTGTTTGAACAATATGAAATCTGGGCATCCTAAAAGAACAGGATAACAGTGATTTTCAGGGAACAAGGGAGATAACCATAGGGTCTGACTGCCTGAGAGGTCGGGCAGAACAGAGTCATATTTCTCTTCTTGCAAAAGCGAATAGGAGAAATATCGCTGAATTCTTCTCAGCAAGGAGTAGCCCTGGGAAAAGAATGCATTCCCAGGGGGAGGTCTCTAAAGTGGCCACTCTGGGAGTGTCTGTCTTATGCAGTTGAAGATAAGGGATGAAATACGCCCTGGTCTCTTGCAGCACCCTCAGGCTTGCTAGGGTTACGAAATTCCAGCCTGGTGAATTCTAGTCAGACTGGTTGTCTGCTCTCAAACCCTGTTTCCTGTTAAGATGTTTGTCAGTGACAATGCATGCACAGTGGAACATGGAACCTCATTAGTTATTCTAATTTTGCCTTGTGACCTTGCTTTGCCCTTTTTTTTTAAATTTTTTTTATTTTATTTTTTTTTTTGAGACGGAGTCTTGCTCTGCCGCCCAGGCTGGAGTGCAGTGGCCGGCTCTCAGCTCACTGCAAGCTCCGCCTCCTGGGTTCACGCCATTCTCCTGTCTCAGTCTCCCGAGTAGCTGGGACTACAGGCACCCGCCACCTCGCCCGGCTAGTTTTGTATTTTAGTAGAGACGGGGTTTCACCGTGTTAGCCAGGATGATCTCGATCTCCTGACCTCGTGATCCGCCAGTCTCGGCCTCCCAAAGTGCTGGGATTACAGGCTTGAGCCACCGCGCCCGGCCCGGACCTTGCTTTGCCCTTCTGCCCTGGTGATCTTGTGTTGCCATTTGAAGCATGTGATCTCTGTGACCCACTCCCTATTCGTACACTCCTCCCCTTTTGAAATCCCTAATAAAAACTTGCTGGTTTTGCAGCTCAGTGGGCATCACGGAACCTGCCAACATGTGATGTCACCCCCAGAGGCCCAGCTGTAAAATGTTTATCTTTTGTACTCTTTCTCTTTATTTCTCAGACTGGCCGACACTTAGGGAAAATAGAAAAGAACCTATGTTGAAATACTGGGGGCTGGCTCCCCCAGTAGTGAAGTAGGGTTTCCTCAGGTCAGGGGCCTCCATCTGATGGTACCTGAAGGGGATTTGGGATTTTATGAAGATATGAATAAGTTTATACAGAATGACCAAGCTCTGGGTCTTTAATTAGAACTTCACAAAACATCATATTGTGGGGGCAGTTTTCAGTCACTTCTCATTAGGACACTAGTGACAACCCAGTAACTAAGGTCTGGATTATTTTCCTTCTTTTATGTTTGGGGATTCTTGTCCTGAAAGAACTTGTCCTGTACCATTGTATACTGGATGTTTGATTCTCTCTTCAGTGTCCTTATTCCTCAATTCTTAATTCCTTATCTACAAGCCTGTGAGAGTATCATCTTCAGATACTTCATAAATTCACACCTCCCACTGTCCACCCCATACCGGTATTCTTAGTACGATGCAGCAGACACCTCTACACCTCCACTAATGGGGATGGCCAGAAGTGGCCTCTGCTTTCGGTCCTTCCAGCCCAAGGGTTCTCTGTGTTTTCTGGGACAACTGCCTTCTCTTTGTGGCATCAATGCCCTTCTGTTTCACCATGTCAATGGAGGGGGCATTTCAAACCTCTAGGGGAAAAGAGCCACTTTTTGTTAGAATGTGAAGAGAAAACTAGTCTTGCATTTCCCATTTGCTGTGTGATATAATTAAACATCTCCCAGAAAGTGGGAAGCCTGGCTAACTTAAGAGCTTGCTGCTTAATCACTGTATGCGCAACTGTAAACCATGAGGCAGGAGTTCCTAACCTGCCTCCTGCTGATTGTCCTGGTTACCACTAGGCTTCCCCAACAGGCTGGACTCTTTAGTGACTGGACTTGAGTCTGAGGCCTAATGTAACCAATTCTGTGATTCTGCACTGCTTAAAATTTAATTCCACTAAAATGACATCAGAAACTGGGGCATTATGAAGGATTCCTGACAAAAGAAAATGAGATTTGACTGAAGCTTCCATGGTCTTTGACTCATGCTTAAATCACACCCAGTGCCTGCCCTCCCAGTTTGCATCCCATCAACCCAGCATTATTATGAATTTCAGATCATGGGACGAGAACTGAAAAAATATGGACATTCCAGTCATAGCCCTTTGCCCTGAACTTTGAAACCAAAGCATTCAGCATTGCTTCTTGTTCTTTCTTTGCCTTCTATCTTGTCAAATGGACAAATTACACTAGGATGACTTGGTTTGGGACATGGAAATTATACCTGTCTTTTCTTCTGTAAGAAAGCCAAGTGGTTGGCTCAAATCATCCCACACAGAGTCTCCTTCATAAAGATTTTATTTCTACTAAGACATTCGAAAAGTACAGAAACCTTCCTTCTGCTGACTTGCAAATGGCATACCCTTTAGCAAAACAGAGCATAAAGGTCCCTGACCGGGAGCCTTCACAGGCTGGAGGTTTGAACTATTCCACTGCAGCTGGCAGGAAGCCCAGAAGATGAAATCTACACCCAAATGCCAATCTCACATGGTAGGAAACTTCAGGGAGAATGTACCTAAAAAGGCCTTTCTTTCACAGCCCCTAATGAGTGCTTGCTGAGGCAAGAGGGAAGCTACCGAGCTTAATGACTTCTGGCTGGGTAAGTTCCTGACACTGGGGAAGGTTCAGCCCATTGTTTGACATCACAGACTTTTTCTACAGCACAGGCCATCACTGCCATTATCCAGGTGAACTACAAAGACAGAGCTTTGCATGCTTCGTTTAATGGAAAGAAGAGTAGTTACAAGTATGTACATGGGTGTTTAAGAGAAGGACTGCAGTGTCTGAAGTGCTCACCCAAATAAAACCTGGATAGTCACCCTGCTGTGCATATGCATAGTTCCAACTCTCTGGTGATTGCATTTCTCTCTCTGTTCTGGAGGAGAGTATGTAGCTGAATGTGATGGGACAAGCGTAGACTCTGCAGCTAGACAAAGCAGCTCTGTGACTCAGTTACACCCTCACCTTGGCAGGTGATGTAACCTCTGTGAGCCTCCATTTCCTCATCTGTAAAATGGGGATAGTTAGACCTACCTCACAGGATTGTTCCAAAATTTAAATGTATGAAAGAACAACTCCTGGCCCACAGTAGGAGTTAAGTGAACAGAGCAGTTACTGTCACTGTTGTTTGGCATCCTCTTAATCTTTCCACACTTCTGCCTTGGCCCACAGAAGAGGCATTTTGGGCTGGGTGTGGTGGCTCACGCCTGTAATCCTAGCACTTTAGAAGGCTGAGGTGGGCAGATTGCCTGAGCTCAGGAGTTCGAGACCAGCTTGGGCAACATGGCAAAACCCCATTTCTATTAAAAATACAAAAAATTAGCCAAGCATAGTGGCGCACACCTGTAGTTCCAGCTACTCAGGAGGCTAAGGCACAAGAATCGCTTGAGCCCGGGAAGGGGAGGCTGCAGTGAGCCAAGATCACGCCACTGCACTCCAGCCTGGGAGACAGAGCAAGACTCCGTCTCAAGAAAAAAAAAAGAAGAGGCATTTTACTAACAGCAGTCCTGGGGAGGAAGCTTCCTGCCCTCCTCGTCCCCTCTTCACTTTCCTGTCAGGAACAACTTACCTGGTCAGGGATACTCACCAATGACATGTTTCTGCTATTCTTGGCCCCATCTCTGAGGCCCAACCAACCACAGCCATCCATATTTTTTCTTTTTGCTCCAATTTTCCTTTTTTGTAAATCAATGATTCCAACCTGAAACTGCACCTGACACCATTGGTCTGGAGGCAGCCTAGAGGCCACTTTCTCTCTCTCATTCTGTTCTGCCATCTGTGGGTGTTGGGTGTTCTTTGATCCTGCACACATAAGTTGAGTAAGTGTCTACTCTGCAGACCCGACTGTCCCCATGTCAGACCCCCGTGACCAGACCTGGAAGGAGGAAGCAGGAAGTCCCTGCCTGGACTACAGGAGTGAGCTTCAGTCTTAAATCCAGCTTTGCTAGTACTATAGCTGACACTATTTTGATCCTCATCTTGTTTCTTGCCTGTGTCTGTTCTCAATACCAGCGTGGGGTAGAAGTGTGATTAAATTAGCTCCCCCAAATTTCTAAGGCCACTGTTAATAGTAGTAATATTAATCTATCCTCTTGGCTTGTGACTATCTGTTTTAATCCGTGGATTTGCTGACTGCCCCACAGTTCCTTCTGTAGCCTCTGGTATCCTTTTTTGTTTTTTCATACTTTAAGATATCACCTGAAGGAAGAATTTCCTGGCTTGCCAGACTGGTTATAAAAATCTAGAAAACAGAGATTCTTTTTTACATTAGTCTTCAAGCCACTTGCCAGCAGAGTAAATTTACAGTCTCTGTTGACATGATAAAATATCTTTAATTAAAAGCCAAGAATATTATGATTGTCATTCTGGGTGTAGCCTTGTCCAGTTGAAATGCACAGCAGGGCCTTTTATGCAGTCCTGAACGCTTGAGTCCCACTCAATCAGGAGCAACTCGGGTATCAGCTTGACATTCTCATCCCTATTTCATCATGGAGGGAGACAGCTTAGGCCTAGCCTAGGATTTCAAAGGAACTCACAAAAGGGGCATTTAAATGCCACTCTGTTAATACCATATTTGAGTTCTGAGTCTGACCAATGTATTGATCTTCATTGGTTTGGGTGGTCTTTGGAGGATTTTCTTTTCAGCAAAAATTCTTGAACCTTTGCCTATAAACAGACTGTCTCCAGTAATAACTTTGTCTCCCTGCTCAGATTCCCCTTCCCATCCGAGCCAAACTGTTAATAACCCACCAGCTTAGACTTCCTCCTCTACATCTCCCTTCCTGGCCCCGCCATGTGCTCACAAGATAAGTAGGGAGCTAGAACAGCCCCAGGCAAATGGAGAGAAAGTTGTTGGAAAGAGGTGCTGGAGGAAGGATTTGTGGGGAGGATTAGTGATGCATGGTCATTGGACCCTGCAAGTGGGGAAATGCTGCTCTGTGACGGCCCAAGACCTTCTTGGCACTCTGGCTTCTCAAACTAAAGAGAAGAGCCACTCTGCGAAGGAGGTCAGCCCTGTAGGATGGAGCCCTCTCCCTATGTTCTCCTCTTCCTGTTCTGTTGAATTCTTGACTGGGTTCTATTGGGCTGTGAAAGTGTAACCTGGATTCATAAAATAACCCTGTCTGAATATCAGCCTGGGGCTGGGGAAAGGGTAGAGGAACTTCACATACCACGAAGTGGTATTTATTCAAGGCTTAGTAAGGTGATGCAATTATCAAGATGTGTTCCTAGGACTAGCACCATCAGCATCACCCGGCAACCTGTTAGAAATGCAGATTATCAGGACCTACCCCAGACCTAGAATCAGAAATTCTGGGCTTAGGTACTCCTACAATCTGTGGTTTAACAAGCCCTGCAGGCAACTCTGAGGCACTTTAAAGTGTGAGAACCACTGGTCTAGTCAAATGGGTGAAACATGACTCAGGTTCTAGGTGAGTCACTACCCAGGTGAATGGTGATTGGTTAATATAATTGCACAAAAGTTCTATCCTTTTCAACCCCAGAAAAACTGGAGAACGAGAGATTCTACTGTGTGCTTGGATCTTCCCTTAAGGATGTTACTGCCGGTCCCACATTGGCCTAGATTCCTCAGGGACCAGTTCTGTGCTGATCCCCTTTTCCAGGGGCAGATGGCAGGGCCTTGCTGAGACTTGTTCACC
Organism: Rhinopithecus bieti; assembly: GCF_001698545.2. NCBI lineage: Eukaryota > Metazoa > Chordata > Mammalia > Primates > Cercopithecidae > Rhinopithecus > Rhinopithecus bieti. Next base: position 8,845 of record NW_016803024.1, on the reverse strand, counting down.
TTGGGATATGCAGTCTTCTGACTCAGGACCTGCCTCGGGAATTGACTCTTTCTCAACCTGGAGGAGTCATGTAGCTGGGTAGGACTCAATTCAGACTACTGTGAAAAGAGGGACCCCAAGAGGAGGAGGCGCATCTGATTTTTCCTGGCTATTTCATGTCGCAGAAAGAATATGAGATTTGTGGCCAGGACAATGGAATTCATGTTTTGAAACTGGCACTCACTAGCTGAGGAAACTTGTACATCACCTCTCTGAGTCTCCATTTTCTCATCTGTATGATGAGAATAAGAATAATATCTAATTCCTAAGATGTTTGTGAGGATTAAATAAGATAACAAAATTGAAATGCTTATATGTAAAATGCCTTGTGCCTATAGAAAGCTCTATAAATGCTAAGTTGTTTTGTTGATAATTATCCTTCCAAGCTTCCAGTTCTTTATTATGGGAGAAACCTGGACAGCTCTGTAATAAGTGGATGACCAGCAAGACCGCATAAGCCCTCCTTGTCTCTGCATACTTTCTTGTGGCTGATTTTTTTTTTTTTTTTTTTTTTTGAGACAGAGTCTCGCCCTGTCACCCAGGCTGGAGTGTGGAGTGCAGTGGTGTGATCTGGGCTCACTGCAAGCTCCACCTCCCAGGTTCACGCCATTCTCTTGCCTCAGCCTCCCAAGTAGCTGGGACTACAGGCATGCGCCCACCACGCCCGACTAAATTTTTGTATTTTTAGTGTAGACGGGGTTTCATCGTGTTAGCCAGGATGGTCTTGATCTCCTGACCTCATGATCCACCTGCCTCAGTCTCCCAAAGTGCTCGGATTACAGGCGTAAGCCACCATGCCTGGCCTGGCTGATTCTTAACATGAAGTTTCCCAGCTATAATTACAGCCTAAGATAACAGGTCTCCACAAATTTCTGTCTCTTGCTTCTAGAGCAGACTATTTTATCCAAGGCTGCTGGGATTGGAGATCTAATTGATACTTAAATTAGCCCTTGGAGAACAATGTATCGCCCAATAAACTTTTTAGAATCAGAATAGGGGACCATCCAGAGATACTTTCATTTGTGTTACTCTTTCTATTTCAGGTGATTCTTAAGTTTTGATGGTTGGAATAACTTGACTGTTATTATCCAAAGCAGTATATTTCAACTGGGGGCAATATCTAGAGACATTTCTGGTTGTCATAAGGAGTAGGGGGCACTGCTAGCATTAGATGGGTAGAGACTGGAGATGCTATTAAACAACTTACAATGCACCATGCAGCCATCACCAAGAAAGAACAATCTGGTCCAAAACAGTAGTGCTGCTGTCGAGGAACCCTGATCTAAAGCAAGTTTGGGAAATATACTGAATTTTGGGGCTAATACTAATCACTTGCTCTGTGTGCCTGGAGCACTGTATTAAGCAGGATTTCAGAGTTACACCTGGGTACTTGTGAGTGGCATGATTGTTTACAGATGTTCTTTGATCAGGGAACAGGAAAGAAGATAGGGGACTGGGTATTTCCCACACCAGGCCTGGAGCATTTCAAGCCTCACTTTCTACTCTAACCACCACTATCCATAGTGTCCACAGATTCCCAGGGAGGTGGTTGGGACTGAAGCTGTATAAAATATCCCTTGTACTTCTTCATAAACTCAAGGTCTTGAATAGGCTTTTCTGGGCCAACGAAGCAGAGACGTTGCCCCATACTGTGTGGTTAGTAATGCTTTCTTTAGTTCCTTTGGACCCGGAGTTTCCTGAGGTAGGCAAATACCTCTATGAACCTGACACTCAGGTACCGTAGAAATTCTCAGGCCCTAATCTTGGGTATTAATTCATTCTAATTTAAGGGCTTCAACTAGAGCTTTCTCAAGCTTTGCTCAGAAGAATGATGAACTCTACCTTTGCAATGATTATTGAGGAATAAACAACATCTGCTTGCAGGAACTGCTCTCTTCAGCTAGTTTTACAAATAATAGATAAAATCCAAAGTAGACCTTTGGCAATCTCATTTGGGCTTAAAAAGGGAGTGAATGGAAAAGTTCTTTCTAGGATATTCAAATCCAAGGGCAAGCCTGAGAACTGGGCAGTACCTCAGATGTGATCAAAGGTGATTATTTACAACCTCATTGATAACTCTAACTAAAGAATTGAGGCTCCATTTGGCCCAAAAGATGGCTCAACACAAGACTCTAGATCAGCCTGGCAATGACCCATTTCCCTAGAGCCAGCTTTTGGCTTTTACAACTTTGTAAAAATGTAGTTAGACCAAATAGAGACTAAATCCCTGGGTGTATTGTCTCTCCACTAGAATGGGAATAGAATCCCTAAGGATGCAGTGTTCAGAACTAAAGGATGTACCATAATCCCACAGACTTCCAAGAATGCCCCACTGCTACCTCTGAGGCTTGCCTATTTTTTGTTGTTGTTGCTGTTTTTGTTTTTTGAGATGGCGTCCCATTCTGTCAACCAGGCTGGAATGCAGTAGTGTGATCTTGGCTCACTGCAATCTCTGCCTCCCAGGCTCAAGCTATTCTCCTGCCTCAGCCTCCTGAGTAGCTGGGATTACAGGCATGTGCCGTCACTCTCAGCTCATTTTTTTGCGTGTGTGTATTTTTAGTAGAGACAGGGTCTTACCATGTTGGCCAGGCTGGTCTCGAATTACTGACCTCAAGTGATCTGCCTGCCTTGACCTCCCAAAGTGCCAGGATTACAGGCCGCTGAACCACTTGGCCACCTGACTGCCTAGCCTCATCGCTATGGGTTTAAATTATGTCCCCCCCAAAAAGATTACGTTGCAAACCCTTTTTTTTTTTTTTTTTGTACCTCAAAAGAATGACCTTGAAAATAGGCGATCCTTTATAGAGGCAATCAAGGTTTAAAATGGGCGTCATCAGGAGTGCCGGGCCCTAATTCCTGTTACTGGTGTCCTTATAAAAGGGGGTCGAATTTGGGCGACACAGAGGTCAGACACATTTTCTACAGGGCGGGGGATGCCCATGCTGCAGCGAATAAAGGCAGCAGACTTTAGGGGTGACACATACTACCAGCCAGGAACACAAACGTTGCTCAAACCATCAGAACTAGAAAAGGCATGGGAAATAGGATTTTCCCTCATAGCCCGGGCCAGGGCGAAGCCAACCATGGCCTGCGCACACCTTGCGTCTTGGAACTTATAGCCTCCAGGGAACCGTGGAGAAAATAAATGGGTCTTTTGTTTGTAATCCACCCAGTTGTTTTGTTATCCACACCAGGCGGTTTGTTATTGGCTGCCTGGCGAAACAAATACCCTCATGAACCAAACCTGGAGGGGCTAACCGTCACCACCACACGCTACATCCCTCAGCCCTCTCTCGCTTGCTGGCTCCAACACGACACGGGGCTCTGCCACTCTCCTCCGGAGGACCTGCCCACGGGCTCACTGGTTTCCACAGGAGCTCCTATCAATGGGTGCTCATCACTGCTCTCAAGCAGTTCCATATCTGACTGCCCTGCAGCCTGTTACCATTAGCAAACAGGGTTTTCCAGGCCAATTGCTGCATGGAGGCCTGCTCAGCAGCACTGCCTTGGAGTTGGTAACAGGGGTCGGGCCACACTGCTTCAGAAATGCCTACTGCTGCCTTAACCATGGCCCCCCTGACCTCCCACACCTCATGCCTGCTGGTGTCAACCTCTCAGCTGTTCTCATTCCTTGGTTGGGAAGCTGTCACCAAAGGCTGTCCCTGTCCTGGCAACTCCTCTGCAATGTGCTAGGCTCTCTCAGGAGCTCCACCACCACCACCCATGATCCCACAGATCCAGAGCTCACATGATCACATTCCCTCACCCCTGCTGCCACCAGAAACCCTCCTTTGTAGGGGTGGGTCATAGCTTCATATCCCCCAGCAAGCAGAGGCTGGGCCTTCTGGGGTCACAGCTCTATGTGTGAGATTGCATATGCTGTCCTTGGAATTGGCATAGCTCTATGGATCCAAGCAGAATTCCTGTGTTACCAGTTATAGCTATACAGAAATATTAATAGGCTCAATATATTGAATATTGACTTGACTTAATATATGTGATTTAATACAATCTTTACAAAAAGCTCACAGGAAAATAATTATTCCTAGTTGTTGATGCGGGAACAGGGGATCAGAGAACTTAAGTAACTTGATCCAAATCACAGAGTGAATAGTTTGAGGAGTTAAAATTCATGCTGGCATTTGGCTGACTTCAATGCCTATCTTCTTCCCAGTTCAGGACATTGCTGCTCACAAAGGCCTCCTTTAGGAAACACTGAGTTAAAATACAACAACCATAATTTTTCTCTTTCCAGTGACACTGGGGGAGTTGATATGGCCACATACCCTTGCTAGGCAGATGGGTGAGCAGCCTGTCTTGTGGACAGGGCAGAAAGATCCCCTGGCTGTCCCAAGCTTATGGTGGGTACTGGAGATATGCAGGAACCAATCCATGACCTCTTCTCCACTTTGTATTCTCACCATTCTAGAAATAGACCCTAAAAGATAAATGATGCTTGAAATATAGTATCAGATGTATTGTCTGAGGTATAGGACTTCTGATCTAGCTCACTGGAAAAAAGCCGACTTGGGCAGAGTGAGATTTCTTTCTCCTTCCCTCTTCTGTCTCAGCCTAAATGTGGGGACTTATTTGGGGAAAAGGTTGAGTCTACACAGTGAACTCCAGGCCTACTTGCCCTGCCTCCAGCCTGACAAGAGCCTCCTTCATATCTTGTCAAATGTAAGAGAAAGAACAGTCGAGAAGGAAAGAAGGCCACAGTGAAAGAGGCAAGCTGAAGAGCTTGAGCCAGAAAACAGAGATGCACTTGGTTACTAACTGAATGCAGACCTGAAGCACAGGCATCCTCCATGCACAGCCTCAGAGCAGGTCTGAAACAGCCAAGAAGGTAAGGGTCTGCACTGTCCTCCTTCCAACTCAGGGGCCCCACCTGCTGGTGAATGTGGACTAGTGGAAGTCAGGATCTCATCTCATCAATCAGATAAGGGACTCTTCCTTCCCTGTGGAGGAATCAGTGTAAGGTGGATAGAACTGGCAGTATTTGTTCCCAAATGGCTTCCTCTTGGGAAGATCCTTACATGGAAACAACAGAACAAGAGAATTCCCATCAGTACTAACAGTGACTCATCCTGTTGGGAATGCTTCAAACAGGATTGAGGGGAGGGCTCCAAAGGGGATTAGTGGTAGGCTTAGTGCCCAGCCTAAGAGTAGGGGTCTGAGATCAACAGCAGTCTCAAACCCTCAGCAGATTGTATTCTTCCACCCTTGGGGCTTGGGAGCCCTCTAAAGTCCCACATGTTCCTGGCTGTGGATGGGACCATTCTGTCATAATCTGTGTTCCCACTACAGTACTTGTTCAGTCTGGATCATTAGACTTCAAATTGTTTTTATTTATTTTCTCAAACAATTATAATATTGATGGCAGATGTGAACATTGAATAAAAGCAGAACTTCCATAGTTGATATGGACACATTTCATATGTGCCAAAATGTCAGGAAAGGCTGGGTCCATCTGGGGACACTTCCAGTATCAAAGGCAGGTGCCGAATGGCACAGGATGTGAGACCCCACAGAAAGAGTGATTGGCTGTGTCTCTTTCATACTGGGGCAAAGCTTGTACTTGCAGGTTTAATTCTGCTTTCTCCCTTGGTTCCTTGATGCTTATCAAAGATTGAGGATTACTGTGGTTATTCAAGTGGGTTAGTCTGGGAGGTGAAAAAGATCACAAAGGGATGTATTTTGCTCTGTTTTTAAAACAGGAAAAGGTTGAACTATAACATCACTGTGCCATGTGGAGGGGGCTTAATCTGTGTTATAAATCTTTGTAACTTTGGTTTATTGAACTAAGTTGAAATTACTTGCTCCTATGATGTTCGCAAGATCTCATGGTATTTGCTAAGACTCCTCAAACCAGGCTGGTCTCTGCAATTCTGAGTCCCCCCAAGTTCTCCTTCCCACCCTCCTGGGGCTTTGCATATGTCAATAGAAACCATCCTGGCCCCACATGTCTTTTCAGGACCTGAAATAGATTGTTGTATTGAGTCTTTCAAGAAATAGACAATAGATTCAAATACAGAGGGAAAGAGGTCACCTGGTATTCCCTTGATACCCAGCACACAGATTCTTATGAGAAATAATACCATCAAATGAGCTTTCAGGTTCTTTCTTGCTCTAATGTTCTACTATACTCTACCCAGTGCTGTTAAGGAGAATAATTAATTTTTTTTGTTTTTGTTTTTTGAGACAGAGTTTTACTCTTGTTGCCCAGGCTGAAGTGCAATGGTGTGATCTCGGCTCACTGCAACCTCTGCCTCCCGGGTCCTGGTTCAAGCAGTTCTCCTGTCTCAGCCTCCTGAGTAGCTGGGATTATAGGCACACACCGCCACACCCAGCTAATTTTTGTATTTTTAGTAGAGATGGGGTTTCACCATGTTGGCCAGGCTGGTCTTATACTCCTGACCTCGTGATCTGCCTGCCTCGGCCTCCCAAAGTGCTGTGATTATAGGTGTGAGCCACCGCGCCCAGCAAGAATAAATTTTATAAGATAAGAGTGAAGAGACAAAAAGCAAAATATGTACCTATGTATTGGAATTGGGATAAATATTACTTATACTATTTATAATATTATCATGTTAAACCCAATCAGAAGAATAAAGTAAAAATAAAATTCCAGTTCTAAAATGTAGTATGTGCCACATAGAAAAACAGTCTTTTCCAGATTTTTACACTTTCATCCCCACAGCCTTTTGTACTAGGAGCCCAACTGTTGTATTTAGACTAAAATGCTTAAATATTCTGCTAAATGAAGCCACAGCTGCTCTGTCAGAAACATCACATTAAAATGTGAAACCATTTGGCAATGTTCTGAGGACGACTTTCATTTCATGAGCTATAAAACCACTCTGGATGTCATGAGGACTTTGAGCAGCTCTTACAGTTCTTGAAGAGGGGCTGGGAAAGCAGAGGCCAGCCGCAGCTGAGCAAAGTAGAATGGTGAAATGAAAATTGATTTTTTAAATTAAAATTTATTTATTTTTCCACAGTTTCAGAGTCATTCACATGATTCAAAATTCTAAAGGTACCAAAAAAAAAAAAAAAAAAGACGCTGACATTTTCCTTCCTTCGCAGTCTCTCAACCATCCAGTTTCCCCACAAGCAACAGTGTTGACAGTTTCCTGCAAATTTGCAGATGTATTTTATGCCTATCTCATGTTCTCCTACCTTTTTCCTTTACCTATAGTAGTTAATCATACTTACTATAAGTGATAACTCAGTATAGTTTAAATTGCATCTCTCTGATTATGAATGAAGTTGATTATGCTTTCTGATGTTTTGAGACATTCATATTTCATTTCTTGTGGAGTGATACTTTTTGTTCATCTTTTTCTATTGCATTTTCAGACAGAATTTATCTTTTCTCTGTGATATGAGCTGTAAACAGTTTCCCCATTTTGTTGGCTTTCATTCATGTTGGATTTTGCCATGTAATATCTTTGATTTTTTTCTTAGTCGAGTTAATCATTCTTATTTTTTATGGTTTCTGAGTTTTTATTGCAATTAGGCTTTTCCCCCCTCCAAGATTATAAAACAATTTTTCCATAATTTCTTCCAGTACTTTTATGATAACAGTTTTTATGCTTAAATCTTTTGTCCATTTGGAATTTATTCTGGTGGTTGTGATTTCTATTGTTATGGTTTCTTTATAATTTGGTCTTGAAGTTGCTCTCTTGAGAGTGGTTAAAAGCAAAGATAGAAGAACTCTCTAGGAGAGCCCTGAGCAGGAGGAAAGTTAGGTTTGGGTGAGACACAATGAGAAAGTAAAGCCAGAAGGCATGAAACAGAAGAAATGTATTACTCACAGGTCCCAGAGAGGCCAGGGGTGCTGTCAGGAGGCCTACAGGAGTCTGCAGGTGGTAGGAAGCTCAACCAGTGGGCAGGGAGTGGGTGCTTTTATTAATATCCACGAGTGTTATTCCTTGGGCGTTCCCACAATGTTTATGGATTAGCTAATTTAAAGAAAACACACACGAAGGGTGACGTTATTTACATGACTCTGGTGTTGACCATTGGGATTTATTGTGGTCAGCAGCTGTGGGGTGTGTTGAGTTTTAGGTCAGTGAGATGAGGAACAAGTGGGCTATTTTGCAAACAATCACACAGGAAGGGGAAGTTTTAACCAGGCCAAAGGTAACTGGGTATGACTGGGTTTCAAATAAAATGTCAGGCCCAAAAATGGATGCTGTTAAGTATGAATCCAACTTTGTTTTTGTCTCTGGCTAACCCATATCCCAGTTCTATACATTTATGTGACTCACGTTTTCCCTGATTCCAGGTGCCCTTATATATTGGATCCATTTCTGGACTTCCTATTCTATTCCACTGAGCTATTGATTTGGCCATGTGACAGTACTATGCAGTTTTAGTTCTTATATTTTTGTAATATGTTTTGACATACTGACTAGTGGTGACACCTCCCCCCTTCTTTATTTCATCACTATTTCTGTTTGTTGCTTCTTCCATCTAAACATTAGAATTATCTGGACTAGTTAAAACAATCCTGTTTGCCAAGACCAGCTCAGTCAGGGAGACCCTAACCCAGCAGCGCTAGAGGAATTAAAGAGACACACACAGAAATATAGAGGTGTGAAGTGGGAAATTAGGGGTCTCACAGCCTTCAGAGCTGAGAGTCCCAAACAGAGATTTACCCATGTATTTATTAACAGCAAGCCAGTCATTAGCATTGTTTCTATAGATATTAAATTAACTAAAAGTATCCCTTATGGGAAATGAAGGGATGGGCCAAATTAAAGGAATAGGTTGGGCTAGTTAACTGCAGCAGGAGTATGTC